>NW_007733201.1:46952-55080 GCF_000696425.1 Galeopterus variegatus
CATTTTCTTGTTGAAAGAGCTTCAAAAAAAAAAGTTGAGGTTGTTAAATCTTCCTCTCCCCCCCGTTTTTTTTGTTGTTGTTGCTGTTTGTTTGTTTTTGTGTGAGTGTGTGTGAGAGTGTGTGTGTGTGTATGTGTGTGTGTGTGTGTATGTATGTGTGTGAATTGATCTAGTAGTCATAGTTTAAAAAAGCAAAAACAGGTGAAATTAATTTTGAGAATACATTTTATTAAATCCAATATATTCAAAATCTTAGCATTTCAACGTGTAATCAATATAAAAATTACTAGTGAGATAGTTTGCATTCTTTTCTGTGTGTGTGTTAAGGCTTTGAAATTATGTGCATTTTGCTCTTGGAGCTCATTTCAACTTGCATGAGCCACACTTCACATGCTCAGTAGTCACGTATGGTCATCATATCGGACAACACAGGTTTATGTCTTAGGAAAATCCTGCACTCAGGGATGTCGCATGCCTGGACTTATGTGCTGCCACCATGGGCTCTCCTTGTCAAAACAGGTATCATATTTTATTGTTATTGATAGTCATTTCTCTTCCCCTCAAGATAGTGTTTCATAACATTATGAAACAGTAAGTTTCAGGGGCAAACGTGCTTGTTCTGTGCACCTCTCTACCCTGCTCGCCCGGCACTTAGAGGGGCTTGATAAATACATACTGAATGAACAAAGTAGTAAGGTCCTCTGTTCTCCAGGGGAACCCCCCCCCACCACCTTGTCTTCTCTGTTTCCACCCCTGCCTCAGTTTCTCAGATCCCAGCACACCTGGTGGCCTCCCCAGCCCCTCTGCTTGTCTCACCTGACAGCTGGGATTATTAGTGGGCAGCCCAGGCGGGGGCCTAATGGACATGGGCAGGGCCCGTGGGGAGCCAGCACAGCGCAGGGGCAGGCAGAGCCACCCGGGATGAAGGATGGCCCTGCCTGCTGGCCGGGGAGGCGCTGCGCACACACTTTCACCGATCGGTGCCAGCAAGTGTTCCAGGGACACTGCTAAATGCTGGCTGTAAATCTCGCTTAAAGGGCCATCAAGAGCAGCTTTTGGCTGCAAGCATCTTTGCCATTATTCTTTACTAGGCCCTTTTAACGTAACTGGGAACAGGGCAATATTTTGTTCATCTGTAGCTATTGGAAAGAAGCTCAGTGGAATTTAATGGTTGAGATCCGGGCAGCAGGCTTTTCCTGGGAGAGATCTGGGGTCAGTGGCAGCCAGTTCTAGGGCTTTTTGGGTGGGGTGGGGTCTGGAGTGGTTCCTGTGCCAGCTCTGAGGGACTTTGTCCTGTATCCTGTGAGGATAAAGGTTGATTCCACCTCCTCCCCAGGGCTGGCCTCCGTGCTCCTAAGGTGAGGTGAGGGGCTGACTCCTGGGTCCCTGAGTGACCAGAGGACCAGAGCAGGAGGCTTACAGCAGCCACATGCTGGGGCCAGGCAACCCCTGTCCCCAAATTGCATGGTCTTCAAACCTCAGTAGGAATAGCTTTTTCTTAGTATTCATACCCCCTGACAGTCCCCAATCCACTCTTTCCAGGGACCCTCTAGCCCTGGCCTCCCATCCTCAAACTGTCTCTGCAATGTGAAAGCCCCTATCACACTGCTTCCAAAGAAGCAGTAGCTCCCAGCACCCATCTTTGGGGAGACACCTTGTCCATTAGGTATCTGTGAAATAGCAGCCCAGAGTTCATGTGGTCACCCACTGGCCAGTGAATCTTCCTCACAAATAGGGGGCTTCTTGGTGACGTTTAGGCAGGGCTGACATATTGCCCAACTCAAGGAGGGCACATTCATATCACAGTCTATGCAAAAGGCACCTCCTGAATTTGTGCAGCACACCGCTTGAGCAACCACACGCAGCAGCTCTGTCCTCAGCCTCCAGCAGGTCTCCACTTTGGCATGACGTTGGATGTGGGGCTGAGGGGCCTGGTTGTGTGGTTCCCAGAAAAGGTGCTAATGGGTTAGGCCCTCTTGATAGCTGGAGGCCACTGCTGTCCTTGGGGTGAGTCTGAGCCTCTCCTTCCTTCACTTCAAAATTCTAGACCCGGGGTTGGTAGACTATGGAGGTTTATTGGACTGCAGCCATGGCCATCCAGTCACGTGTTGTCTATGACTGCTTCCAAACAGCAGAGTTGAGTAAAATCCGCAGTTGCTCATATAGCCCTCAGAGCCACAATTACTCTCTGGCCATTTAAGAAAAAGTTTTCAAACCCTGCTCTAGACTATGGTGAGAGGAAAGAAGAAGGCTTCTAGATGCTTACCTGATTGACACCTCTGGAGGCCCTGGGGCTTTTTTGGATTGTTTTAATCAGGCACGCCTGGACATAGCTGCCTCTCTTCTTTCTGTCACTACCTTAGTGGTAGTAGGAGTGTCCAAATGTCTTTGTTGTGTAACATAGCTGGCATTGATCCAATGACATGTGACATCAGCACCCAACCCCGGGTGTGAGAGCCATTATTTAAGAGCTCATTCTGCAAGTATTTATTCTACTTGTTGAGTGTCAGCAACCAGGTACTGTGAGTGCAGAGACAAATGAGACAGGATCCCACAGGTCCTGACTTGGAGGATGTCACGGACTAGTAAGGGGGAGAGTATACACACAGATAACTGGAGTATGGTGTGAACAGTATGGTGTGGAGTGTGGTGTGTAAAGTATTACAGAACAGAGGTCCTCAGGTGGACTCTTACATGGAGGCTAGTTAGGGAGGATGGGGATAAATGAGTTGGGTCTTAAAGTAGGAATAGAAGTTTCTAAGTACATGAAGAAGAATGGAGATATTACAAGCACATCATCTCAGTCCTGATGTAGTCTCAGCTCCTCTGGGAGTGAGTTTGGGAATCTGGAAAATATTTGGAAAAGTTATTGCCCTGGGTCTAATGTCCCGCAGCCTATATAGTCTCACGGATACTACAACCCTGCATGTATACACAAAGACATTTATCTCCATGTTTCTGTCCAGGTACATATCTTTATGTGAATAGACAATTACACAGGCACACTTGTACAGAGCTGTATTGGGACGTGTTCATGTTAGCCTTGTTCATTCTCATGCATGCCTGGCACACAGTTTTGTGCACACAGCCGAACCCATATGTGAACACACCTGCAGACACTCTGAGGCTGGTGTGTGCACACACACACATCCCTTCTGCCTCAAGGATATGTGATCGCCTAAACTTCATTCTCCACCATCAGTGACAACCTGGCTATGGAGTTCAGGGAGGAAGGATGCATTGACCAGCTCCACTATTGCAGCCTCTCCCTAGGTGCCTAGTCTCCTTGCTGGTCTCCTCCGCCTGTGCGCCATTCCCCTCTCCCAACCAAAGCTCCCTTCTTGGTGAGGATACATGGTCTGTGCTGTGATCTGGGAATAAAGAATTGTGTGCTCTAATTAGGCTGGAGACAGATAACTGAAGTCTCAGTTGCTGTTGTCAAGGTGAGGACCCTGAAGACTGGGTTATTCACTCATCACATAGCCTTGCATGGGAGTGCAATTTCTGCTGCTGGCTCTAGCAGCTGCTTCCTGGAACTCAGGTCACTGGGAAACTTGTAATCCACTTAGGGAAGGAATAGATGAACATGAGAGGGATATGATAGATTTTAGGGCCGTCTCACTCATCCAGGGACCTGATATGACCTCCTTCTCTATCTTGATACCTGGAAACCTTGGCATTCAGCTGGTGCTCCCACATTGGATAGAGTGGATATGTCCGCTGGTTCTATTGATTGTGTGTACTTCCTTATTGCAGGCTTCATTATAGGCAAATGTTCTTGATATTTTGCACTATCATATAATAGACACTATAGAAAAAGTTGAAATAAGCAATGGGCATGGTAGGGAGAACACATGCAAAAATTGTACAAGGCAAAGGAACAGTATCTATAATATATAAAAAGCTCCTGTAAATTAATAAGAAAAAGACAAATATTCTAATAGGAGAATACACAAAGGCTAAGAACAATAATTTACAAAATAAATTTGAATGTCCTACAAACATAAAAACATATCAAATTTCACAAATAATCCAAGAAATGCAAATAAAAGCAGATGATTTGTTACCCCGAGGATGGGAAATGTTCCAAAATTAGAAAAAAGTGATTAATTTGAGTTTGTAGAGAAGTAAGGTAGCATGCACTGGTGGTGGTGGGGTCAATGTAAATTTGTATGCCTTTTCTGGAGGTACAATGTGAGAAAGTTCATCTAAATTTTAAATATACATACCATTTAAGCTGGTGCTTCTACCTCTAGTCATTTATTTTCAGGTAATAATCGGATAAATGCACAAAGGTATTGGCACAAGGCTATTCATCACAGCATTGTGGGTAAGAAAAAAAGAGGGAATAACTTAAATGTTCATCTGTATGTGAATAGCTACATAAATTTTGGTAAAATGGTTAAAAAGGATAATGGAGATATAAGCTTACTGGCAAAAAAAAAAAAAAAAAAAAAAAAAAAAAAGGCTATTCATCACAGCATTGTGGGTAAGAAAAAAAGAGGGAATAACTTAAATGTTCATCTGTATGTGAATAGCTACATAAATTTTGGTAAAATGGTTAAAAAGGATAATGGAGATATAAGCTTACTGGCAAAAAAAAAAAAAAAAAAGAAGAAAAGAGCACCTTGAGATGAGAGTGGAAAAACAAGACAGTTGGTGTAATAGCTTGATCTATATGTAAAGTAACATATACTCCCATAGGTGTATGGAAATGATAAAAGGTCTGAGTGGTGATGGGTCGTTGTCTCTGAGTGATGGGACATCGAGGGAATTTTGGTTTCTTCTTTGCACCTTTCTGAAGGTGTACATTTTTCTACAGCAAACACGCATAATCATTGTCAACTTGAAAATAAAAATTGTAGTGCCACAGCACTGTCTTTTTTGGTGTTGCTGATTTGCCTGTAACGAAATCTACAATAAGGAAGCACATGAGATAAATAGAATCTGTGGACATATCCTCTCCATCCAGTGTGGGGCCACCAGCCAAACACCCAGGGCTTCCATGCACCAGGATAGAGACAGAGGTCATCTTCGGATCCTTGGCAGTGAGACAGCCATCTGCCTTTTTAAGATAGGAACTTCTGCTCATCTCAGGGAAGACATTGTGTCTTTCTTCTTTGCTGTTGGTGGAAATCCTCCCCAGTCCTGTCTTTGCTTTTCCAACAGGACTTTGAACCATTGGATTCAACTGTATTTGATCTATAACCAAACAGCCCACAATGAAACCTCTCCATCACTGGGGGCTTCGGATGGGAATTAAAGAGCTGGGCAAGTCAGTCCTGGCTGGGAAGGTCTGTCCTTAGGCAAACTGCGATCTTATGTTGGACATCATTGCTTAGAGAGAGACCAAAACTGGAGTCAGAATGGCTGAAATGAGGGACTGAGGGCTTAAGGGCTCTGGAATGTGGTGACAGGAGAGGACTGATAGGTTGGATTGTTAACCCCTTCATGCCGTACTTGATCTCTTCCCTAACCAAAAGGCAACAATGTTGAGTAGAACGATGAAGTTCTTTAGATACAGTAACCATAGATCTCTTATATTTCTATGACTGCCCCATTTTCAAACACTATTTCCCATTTTAGGCATCTGTCCTAATTTTTGGTTTGGGAAATATTGTCCCTGCACCTTTAAATGTTTAATCTCCCCCAGCCATGGTGAGAAAAAGAGAGGAGGAGGAAGTTGGCATTTAGGTGTGAGTGCCGGAGACTGGTTGTGTGCAGCGATGGGAGGGCGGGGTGGATGCTGGGGGACCCCGAGATATTTTCTTTCTTGTCTGTTTTTTCCACTCTATTTCTTTTTCCTCCATGTCAACACCAAACAAGACAGGACTAAAATTAATGGGGAAAGCAGCAATTAGCAAATTAGGTTAGCGGCGTGTTGCCGAGTGGCACGGCTGCCAGGTGCGGGGTCTAAGGCAGGATATTTATTAGGGCCTGTCAGAGAAGTGACACTTTGATAAATGGAGTTGGGTAATCAGCCCCTCTAAGACAGCAAGCATTGTGAGGCCTTGGCATGCGCAACTGCAGAAGCCAACCTTTGTTATGATTTTTAAAATTTTCACATGCGTGAAAGTAACACAACAGCAACATCCACACCTACAGGGAGTAGCCCCGAACCCAAGTCCTGATGTCCAGGGGAAATTGTGGGTCTTGAGTTTTCCTTTCGGAATGGGCAACTGGGAAACATGGTCAAAAGCAACTGATGTGGAAAAGTCTGAGCTTTGGAGATGCCGAAGAGTTGGGATAAAAAAATAGGAGTGGGTTTTAAAGAACAAGCAGCGGGGGAGTTCTGTTTCCACTGGGCTGATCTGCAAAGGGGACCATTTGCTGAGGCTCCAGAGCAGCTGGAGTTGGGTGGGGGGAGCAGATGCTGGGAGCCAGAGGGTGGCTCTGTAAGATGGTGGAAAAGCCCGTGTGACCTACGCCTCCAAGAATGTCTTTCCTAGTGTTCCTCCCCTTGGCAAACAGATGCAGCTCAGCTTTCCTCGGCAGTAACCAGTTTCTGGGAGGGAGGTTTCAATAACCAGGTGGAAGGCAGTGCACACAGCCTTAGGGACAGACAGGGTCTGAAGGAGGAGGACCAGGTCCACGGCCTGAGATGGGTCACTGCTGTTTCCAGAAGCTCTGTCATTCCTGGAGGATTCCACGGAGGCCCTGGCTCCATGTGAGCAAGGCGGCCTGGGGAGCCACTGCCTCTGTTCTCTGGCCTTCAGCCTGCTGCTTCAATGCCTGGGGTAACCTAACATCCACCGAGCCACAGCCTTCCTCAGCCATCCACTGAAAGCACCATTTCCCTGGCTCTATCACGTAGCAATACTCAGAACTTATCAATGGACCAAGCTATCCTTTCCCCTGGACTCTGTCGCTCTGTCCCCAGCACTGTCTGGTGTCCTGATCTAGATTGATCTAAGCTGAATGGAGCCAAATTTGCTATACCTTCTTAGATAGTGAATACTGGGTTGCTGACCTCCCAACAGGCTGGCAGCCAGCCTTGTTTTGCCCAGTCCCAGCTTCCTCTTCTTCCTCAGCTACCTCCTGCTGAGATTCAGCCAGCTGCAAGCCTGACCCATCCCAATTACGGTTCTGTGTGAGTGCCTGGGTTTCTGGAAACCTCCAGTAGGTGTGTCCCCAAAGGCTGACTCAGAACTCACCTTTCTCTAACAACATGGCACTGAATGAAAACGCCAGTACATGTGGTGCTGGAGACTGGTTGTTCCAGGTATCGACCCACCAGTGTCTGCCCCCATATTAGTTCTGAGTCTCTGGATCTCCTGTCTTGCTTGACTGCCTTGGGGCTGATAATAGAGTCAACCCCCTTCCCAGTCAGCACTGGGACTACTGCAGCCCATATCTGCTGAAGAACACTGAGGCTTTGGTGGAGGGTGTTGGGTGAGTGGGCTCTCATGCTGAGGGGAGGTAGAGAAACTCGATGTTCACATCCTCACCTTCAGGAGCCTGGATTTGGGATGAAGGGCAGCATAAACCATGTCCATACTCGCATGCTAGCACCTTGCTGATGTTCTGCCAAACATGGTTCTTTTTTCCATTGGTTTGGGCTGAGACAAGCTAGGGCAGATCCCTGAGCTGGACACGGGGCTCCAGGTGTGCTCTGTGCAGCATGGAGGACAAAAGGGGGTCTCTGCTTATGACCCGTGTTCCTATTTTTGTCAAAACAATCCTATATACAAGAGGATCAACAGGATTCCAAATCATTTTTCCCTGAGCTGGAGCCTGTGCTTACACAATCAATGTATGCTTGAAAACTCAATGTACGACACTGTAATTACCCCTGCTGTGTTGAATTTCCTCTGTTGGTTTTGTTCCAATCTTCCAGTTTGTTGAGATCATTTAGATTCTCCCAAATCAGTTATTTCTTTAGAAGAGAAGAGGTCGCTTTCTAAGTCTATAAGTTATAAGAGAGCCTGGCCAGAACTGAGCCTGGCCACCTCCAGAGACTTCTCCCATTTACGAGCACTCCCTTGGTGAGGTTTTATCAGCAACAACTAACGTTACTATCGTGAGAGTCACCATCTAAAGGACTTTCATGTACAGTTTTCATTTGACCCTCACAATATCTCTGTGGACAGACTCAGTCGGCTTTATTTAGGGCCTCTCTTTTAAAGTC
>NW_007733201.1:55090-56449 GCF_000696425.1 Galeopterus variegatus
CTGGGTCTCAGGTGTGTTTGGAGTTTGAGTTGACAGGACTTGTGGATGGGTGGGATGAGGTTAGGGAGGAAGCAGGCATGACTCCTAGTTTCCAGTTTGAGCATCTGGATGGACTGTGCTGCCATTTACAGAAACATGATTATCCAGATGCACTTAGGAGTGAGTAATGACTTAACCTTCCCAGCCACCACAGGTGTGACCACATTCTGTCCATCACCAGAGTCCCAGCAAGAAGCCTGTACACCTTTATTCTGAAATCACAAAGCACCTAGAGTCTGCCAGGACCCATAATTGAGTAGCTATTATTCCCAGGTGTTTCACTGGGGGTGGGGGTTTTAGAATTGAATCAAACATTCCTGCTTTCAAGAAGCTAAGTCTTTAGGATTTTCTACATATAAGATTGTGTCATCTGCAAACAGAGATAATTAATTTTACTTCTTCCTTTCCTTCCTTTCCAATTTGGATGACTTTTCTTTCTTTTTTTTTTTTTTTCCCTAATTGCTCTGTCTAGGACTTCCAGTACTATTTTGAATAGAGGTGGTAAGAGTGAGCATCCTTGTCTTGTTCCTAATCTTATAGGAAACTCTGTTTTTCATCATTGTGTGATGTTATCTGTGGGTTTGTCATATATCACCTTTATTATGTTGAGGTAAATTCCTTTTTTATGCAGTTGAGAGTTTTTATCATGAAAGGGGTTGAATTTTGTCAAATGTTTTTTCTGCATCTATTGAGATAATCATGTCATTTTTATCCTTCATTCTGCTAATGTGGTGTATCACATTAATCGATTTGCTTATGTTGAATCATCCCAGGGATAAATCCCACTTGGTTATGGTGTATGATCTTATTAATGTGTTGTCGAATTTGGTCTGCTAGTGTTTTGTTGATTTTTACATCCATGTTCATCAGGGATATTGGCCTGTAGTGTCCTTCTTTTCTTGTAGTGCCCTTGTCTGGTTTTGGTATCAGGGTAATGTTAGCCTTGTAAAATGAGCTTGGAAGTATTCCATCCCCTTTAATTTTTTGGAAGAGTTTGAGAAGGACCAGTGTTAATTTTTCTTCAAGTGTTTAGTAAAATTCATCAGTGAAGCCATCTCATCCTGAATTTTTTTTGTTGGGAAGTTTTTTTGATATTTTTATTACTAATTCAATGTCTTTATTTGTTATTGGGCTGTTAGGTTTTTTTTTTTTTAATATATAATTCAAGCTTGGTAGGTTGAACGTTTTTAGGAATTTATCCATCTCTTCTAGGTTATCCAGTTTGTTGGTATATAATAACTCATAGTAGTCTTTTATGATGCTTTTTTTTTTTTTTTTTTCCTTTTTGTCTTTTTTCGTGACCGGCAACGGATCGCAACC
>NW_007733201.1:56805-71833 GCF_000696425.1 Galeopterus variegatus
CAGCCAGTGAGCGGGAACCGGTCTGTATGTGGGATCCGAACCCTCGGCGGGAGCGCCACCATGCTCCCAAGCGGCGCACTGTAGCAGTGCGCCACCGGGCCGGCCCTATGATGCTTTTTATGTCTGTGACATCAGTTGTAATGTCTCTTTCATTTCTGATTTTATTTATTTGCATCTTCTTTCTTTTTTTCTTAGTGCAACTAAAAGTTTGTCAATTTTGCTTATCTTTTCAACAAATCAACTCTTAGTTTTGCTGTTTTTTTCTATTCTCTATTTTTAAAATTTATGATCTAATAATAAAGGCCGTATTTGACAAACCCACAGCTAACATCACACAACAGTAAAATGCTAAAAGTTTTCTTCTCTAAAATCAGTACAAGACAAAGGTACCAGTCTTGCCACTTCTATTCAAGATAGTACTGAAAATCCTAGTCAGAGCAATTGGGAGGGGGGGAAAAAAAAAAAAGAAAGAAATAAAAGGCAGTTAAATGAAAGAGAAAGAAGTAAAATGATCTCTGTTTGCAGATGGCATCATCTTATAAGTTGAAAACCCTAAGGATTTCACAAGAAAACTATCAGAACTAATAAACGAATTCAATAAAGTTGCAGGATACAAAATCAGCATAAAAAATCAGTTGCACTCCCACATATTAACAACAAATTATATGGAAAGAAAATCAAGAAAACAAACTCATTTACAATAACATCAAGAAGAATAAAATACTAAAAAATAAATTCAACCAAGGAGGTGAAAGACTTGTACACTGAAAACTACAAAATATTGATGAAACAAATAAAAAAAGATACAATAAATGGAAAGACAACCCATGTTCAGGGACTGGAAGATTTACTATTGTTAAAATATCCATACTACTCAAAATGATCTACAAATTTAATGCTATTCTCATCAAAATCCCAATGGCATTGTTTTGAAAAACAGAAATAGAAAAAAACAAAACAAAACTATACTACCTCCTTAGGGCAGGTTTTCCTGATGCACAATTGATTAGTCTTTCCTCTGTAGGAAGGCAGCACAGTGTAGTGGGTAGAACACGTTGACTCTGGAGTCAGCTACATCTGCATTTGTATACCTTGGCCACCACTTATTCGCCATGTAGCCTTGGGTAAGTTTTATCATCCCTCTGAGGCTCAGTTTTCTCATTTGGGAATAATGCAATCCCTGGCTCTCATAGCCATGAAATTACATGGGATGTGTCTGGCGTATAACAGGCCCTCAATAAACATAGACTGTGAATTACTACAGAAACTCTAAAGCTACACCTAAAAGCCATAGACATTAGAGAAGGTTTTGTCCCGATCCCAGCAAACCCTGGGCATACTCACTACCCAGACCAAGGGTCTATGCCTGGTCTACATCAGGGTGACCAAGACAGCTTTGAGCCTTCTGCAGCTAATAGAGCCTTTTGGAGCGTTGCTTTTGGGTTGTATGTGGCAGGGAGGACATTAACTTTGGGCAGGGTTCAGTAAGAACTTGGGCTATTCAAATATTATTAGTGTTACACATGGGCTACGTGGAATGGCCAGATGATTTTGTTCATGGAAACCGTGGGATTTGGCCAGAGAGGATGCATCTTTCAAGCCCCAGACATGACAGTTGTTCCAAATCACAACAGAAACAAGGACTTAGGCCCTATGGATTGGACTAAACTTTTACAGTCCCTCATCACCACCACTGATGTCATTTTAACAACAACAACAACAACAACAACAACAACCGTACCCCTCTAAACAGAAGCCCTATGATGTTTTGCTCATTGTAGAATCACAATACCTAGAGCAATGCCTGGAATAAATATTTAGTATTTATAGGTAATCACTAAAAATAGTAGCAGCTACCGTGTAAAAAACCTCTTATGTCATCATCTCATTTAATTTTCACAACAATCTTATGATTTAGGGCAGGGGTTGGCTAACTACAGCCCATAGGCCAAATCCAGCCTGTGGCTTATTCTGTAAGGTCTGCAAACTAACAACATTTTCTCACATTTTAAAGAGATGTAAACAAAATAAAACAAACAAACAAACAAAAAAACAAAAACAAAGGAGAATATGAGACAGAGAGCGACTAGCCCACAAATCCTAAAATATTTACTGTCTGGCTCTTTGCAGACCCCTGAAATAGAGTATTTGTCAGGGCAGGCTAGGTTATGTTGTAACAAACAACCCTCCACCTCAATGGCTTAGCCTGACAAAGGTTTATCTTCTGCTGATTCAACCTCAGCTGTGGGTCTGTGTAACACTCAAGGCACCTGTCTTCCAGGTGTTAGCTGTCCGGGCTATTTTAATTCTGCAGCACTGATATCTTAACATTAGGCCTCCTGGTTGTTGTGACAGGGGAAGAGAGAGGCTAGAGAATTTCATGGGGAACTTTTATTGCTTTAGTCATATGGGACACTTGTTATTTACACATATATTTTATTAACCAGACTCATCACATGGTCCTGCCTATGAGGGGCTGAGAAATGTGAAGAAGCATCTGGAATGAGATGAGGAAGCTGAGCTCCTGAGAGGTGAGTGCCTTGCTTGAGCTTGCACAAAGAGGAAAAGGCAGAGCAAAGACATGTATCAGACAAGTATGCTTTCCAAAGCCTGTGATCTTATCTATTGCATTCTCCTTCTCTTATAAGCTCCTTGTCCCGGCAACGAACCCCATTAAACATCTTGCTACTTTGGAAAGGCTCAGACAGAATATTCCCTTTGTTGCTGGCACATCTCCCAGAGAAGTCCTCTTAGCTCTGCAACCCCCACCCCAGCCTCTGCCCTCCTGGCTCTGGTCCCAATGGGGATGCAAAGTGCCACACCTGAGTAACTCATGACTCCATTGGCTCCCCACAGTGATGAATGACACCCATCCATCGTGGGCCCTGCTGATAGCCCAGCCCATTTCTCATGGCCTGGTGCTTCCAGGTGATATATTAGTGCCTGGAGAATAGATTGCTCAATGGTTGATCTGCTTGGGTAGGAAACTGAGCCAAAGAGTGGATTCAATCTAATTACCTGCTCACTCTGGCCAGGGCTGAGAGGTACTTTGGCAGCCCCTCTTGGGCTCCTTGTAGAAATATGACTTGCAGTTCATCAGCTACCAGGTGACTCCCAACTCATTGCTGATAGACAGGGCATTATTTTTAAGAAAAAAGAAATTCATGGAGGATCTATTGGCAGATTTAATTCATGATGAAAAGCTAGGCAGGCCATGTGAACCTTCTGGGGATGAATGAAGGGTGAACCAAACAATGTTTGGGATGAGTTATAATTTTTTGTTTTGCTTTGTTTTGTTTCTGCCGCTGATGAGTAAGGGGATCTGTACCCTTGACCTTGGTCTTATCAACACCATGCTCTAACCAACTGAGATAACCAGCCATCTGGGTAACAATTGAGACAAATCAGAGGTGGCCAGGTCGTGGATGACAAGTCAGTGGTCAAGACAGTAAGCTCTGCAGTCATGTAGACTTGGGTTTGTGTCCAATTTCTTTGGCAAGTCATTTAACCTCTCTGAACCTCAGTTTCATTTTCTATACAATGAGAATAATTGTAGTGAGGATTGAACAGGATAATAGATATAAAGTGCTGACACAGCAAACCAGGTGCACAGTAAGCAACGATGGTAATAATGGTTATCAAAAACCTCAAATGTTGTTCTCCCTGATCTCTACCATGTAGGGGTTACAATATTGCCAAAGAGACCATGGTGGATGATGACATTTGCAAATTACTTGTTACTACCCCATTGAGAGATGGAGTAACTTGCCTCCTGATTGTGTCAGCCAATAGAATATGGAAGAAATGATGCTGTGCCAGTTCTGGGCTCAGCTAGCCTTTGAGAGAACTGGCTTCTTCTACTTCCTTTCTGGCAACACTTCCATTAGGGGAAGCCAGCTAATGCACAGGAAGTTCAATCACCCTGAGACTGCCATGCTGTGGGGAAGCCCAAGCTAGCTACCCAAAGAGGCCATGTGAAGAGAGATGCCCAGTCAGTCCCCATCCGTTCCAGCCATTCCAACTGAGGTGCCAAACATCTGAGTAAAGAAGTCATCTTGGATGTCTAGCTCAGTCAAGCCTTCGGATGACTGTAGTTCCAGCTATCATGAAGCTGCAACTGCATGAGAGACCCCTGGGAGAACTGCCCAGCTGAGCCCAGTCCATCCACAGAAATGTGAGAGAGAATGACAAATTGTTATTTGAAGCTACTCGGTTTTGAGGTGGTTTGTTATGCAGAAATAGATAGCTAGAATAGGAGCCAATCTATATAGCAAGTTTATTCAAACCAGTACTTATTGAATACCTACTGAATGCCAGGAAGTATGCTGGGAAAATAAGCTAGCAGATATTGGTTTTGAGGCCTAGCATAGTTCTTTTCAAACATTAGGGTTCTGAGATCAGGCCGCAGAAAGTGCCTTTGATAAATTGATGTGCTTTGTCAGCCTCAGAGAAGAATACACAGATTCTTTTGGATTTTGGAACTTAAGAACATTTTCTTTTGTACCCACTTTCATCCCCTTAATTACTCTTAATTAACCCATCCTAATTTTGCTTTTACACTGAACATAGTATAGAACAAGAATTCTATGGGGCCATGTTTCTCAAACCATCTATGTAGGTGATCAGTGTTTTTTTTTAAATTCAGCCCTTTGCCTACTCTTAATTAACCCATCCTAATTTTGCTTTTACACTGAACATAGTATAGAACAAGAATTCTATGGCGCCATGTTTCTCAAACCATCTATGTAGGTGATCAGTGTTTTTTTTTAAATTCAGCCCTTTGCAGACTGGTGCTTTTGTAAAATACAATAAAAATAAATCACTGGAAAAATCAAATAAAAAGACATGCAAATTATAAACCTGCTTTTTTATTATTAGATTCAGCAGACATAAGTTACTCTGTCAAATTCTTATTAAGGATTCCAACCATTTGCTCTCAATTTCTGTTCTTTTCTGTTACAGATCAGTAACCAGCGTGTGGCTGGCACCTGTCTGCAGACCACACTTTTGAGCAGTGATACTATAGAACACACCTCACATGCCTCAGGGAATGCTACTGTAGATAAAAGTGTAGATAAAAGAAAATGCAGAGTTAGGGAAAGCCTTTTTTTTTTTTTTTTGGTGAATGAAGAGACTTGAGCCAGGTTTGTATGTTGAGAGAGAGGTGCCAGGGCTGTGGGAGCGGCTGAAGATTCGGGAGGACAGCTGGACTGATGGAGTAGTGTGTCAGAGACATCACGACAGACAGCTAGAATTCCAGAGACAGGAGCGAGTCTGGCATCAACCAGGAGGAAGAATGGGGAGGTGAAAGCCAGCCAGGTGAGCAGTGCCTCTTGCAGGAAGTCACCAAAACTGCCCACCTGCTTGCTCCCCCAAGCCATGGTCCTCTGCTTTCTCTTCCTTGTGCCTTTTTCAAGCTAGACTTACTATATCTGCTCTGATCCCCTTGGTTTGGTGACATGCAAGGATTCTCTTTTCTAATCCTCCAAGAGTCTCTTCCTACCAGCTTCTCTGCTCTATATTCTCCTTGACTATGGCACTCTCTCTTCCTTGTGCCTTTTTCAAGCTAGACTTACTATATCTGCTCTGATCCCCTTGGTTTGGTGACATGCAAGGATTCTCTTTTCTGATCCTCCAAGAGTCTCTTCCTACCAGCTTCTCTGCTCTATATTCTCCTTGACTATGGCACTCCTCAAACTTCAGTGAGAGTCACTGTCTCTACCAGCCCAAGCCCTGCAAAGCTTCTGATGGCTGAGCATGTTTTACAGGAGGAATGCTTGGGCACGTTCAATGAACAAGACTGGAATTAGCCTCATTGCCACATGAACCGTTTGTAGACGTATATTTTTGTTTGTCCAGCTTCCATTGTTTTAGGAATTACCTATCTCTGTCTATAAATTTTTTGGTCAGCCCATATGGCCTGTGAAAAGCTGACACCCGGGGTGGGCATATGAGCCACGCCAGGCCGATCAGAGTCTTTTCTGGGACTTTTGCTGGCTATCTTATGAAGATGATATTAACTTCTTTGGAATGTAAGCCTTAAGGACAGAACAGGGCTGGGTGCCACAGGCCATCTTGGCCACCCCTGGAAGGGGGCAGCCTACCTGGAGACACAACCAAGAAGCAGTGAGGAGTCAAGAGACGGATGAAGTTCTGACAGCACCATCAGTTGAATTCTGCTGTGTTTCAGACCTTAGACTTCCTAGTTCTATGAGCCAATGTACGTTCCTTTTCCTTTTTTTGCTTAAGTTATTTTGAATTGATTTCTGTCACTCTCAACCACAAGAGTTTGGATGAATACACTCATAGCCCAGGCACGGTAGATTCATGATACATGCGCCAATCGTCCCTACCTTTTGTGCCTATGACAGGCATGTTAATAAATCACAACACTTTCTCAATAAGCCTAAACTTGGTTTCAGAATCCTTCCCCATGTAGAATTCCAGGCAGCCTCTCCCAACCAATAAGAGTATGCACATGAGTTGAAAGACATTTGTCATCCTCAAGAACACTGGATGATGTGGACTTCTGCCTCAGTTTCCCAATCCTGTGGCTGGAGACCTGACTCCTGCTTAGCTTTATCAGCTCTATTCTTATCAGCAACTCTTTCCCCAGGAACCAGGACCAAGGACTTTAATTTCCACCTGCTGCCTGGATCCTGCTCCAAATCCACTCAAGTCTTGGAGTTATGACTCTACTGCCTATTTGATGAACCTAAAGTCACCTCCACCCACATGCTCCCACCCCAGACCTCCATTTCCCAGATGGTAGAGACACAGCCTTCCTATGTCCTCTGTACGCTGGGGAAGCCCCCCTGCCAATGAATTAATCTCATCCTGGGCCTGTTTTGTTATGTTTCTGCCCTTTGTCCACCCTATGTCAATGAATTTCTAACAATGGCCACCATTAGCACCACACAGCTTGGATTGTTCCATCAGCCGTTCCACCCACCGAAGGCTGACACAGTCCTCTTTCAGTCGATACTCTGCATTTCAACCAGGGTGGTCTTCCAAAATGCAAATGAGACCATGTTACTCTGCTTATAATTCAGCAATGGCCTTCCATTTCACTTACCTTATGTCCCATAAGTG
Source organism: Galeopterus variegatus (assembly GCF_000696425.1). Classification (NCBI taxonomy): domain Eukaryota; kingdom Metazoa; phylum Chordata; class Mammalia; order Dermoptera; family Cynocephalidae; genus Galeopterus; species Galeopterus variegatus. The sequence goes on from NW_007733201.1 coordinate 63,898, forward strand.
CCAACTTTTTACCATGGTTTTCAAGACCCTGCACTGTCTGGTACCAGTCAGCCCCTCCAGCCTCGTGCTGGACACCTCCTCACTGCACTGAAACCATGTGAGCCTCTACCAGTTGCTGGTCTGGCCCATGTTTTTTCCTGCCTGTGATTTCTCCTGCCACAGGATCTTTGCACATGCTGTTCCTATTGCCATTTCCCCATCATCTCCTTAATTCCTGCTTATGTTTGGGTATCAACTCAGCTTCCACTTTCGTGTGGAAGCTCTTATTAATCTCTCTGATTACCTTAATTCCCTCTGTATGGAACAATCTAGCTGTAATAAAAGAGTTGACGATATATAGCACTTGCTTTGTGTCAAGCCCTATTATAAGTACTTTGCACATATTGCTTCATTTGACCCTCACGTCAGTCCAACGAGGTCAGTACTATTATTATCCCATTTTGCAGATGAAGAGCCTGAGGCATGTGTTACAGCACCATGTACCTTTCATCTATACCACTTCTTGGAGTTGGAATTTTATGTTTATTTGTGCCTTTTTTAAAAAAAATATTTGTCCCCCACCCCCTGAATGTGAGAACCATACAGCAGAGACTGTATCTGTTTTTGTTTATCGCCGTATTCTTAGTGCCTGCTGCAGGGCCTGACACAGAGTTAGAGCTCCATCAATATCCCATGGACACCTTTGGCAGCTCAGAACCCCAGGGGCCTTCTCTGGCATTGATGGTCACCCTCCCACCCCCCAACCCACAGCCGCTTTCCCTTGTTCGTGTAGAGTTTTAGGATGGGGCTGAAGGATCTGAGAGAGAGAGAGAGGCTCCGTGGCTTCTAGGCAGCCTTTCAGCTGGTGAGCAGCAGGCCGTGCAAGAGGCAGCAGGGAAATGGGGTGTTTGGGGTTAAGGATGAGGCTAAGGGAATGGGCTGGAGGTGGGGGCAGATGTTGAGCACAGCTGCCAGGGTGAAGCCGGGGCCACAGAAGCTGGGCCTGAATGATTGATTTTTTGGATGGTTAGAACTGAGCTTTAATAGCAGCCTTGGCAGTGACAATGATGGAACTCACTGCCCCAGAGCCTGTGGCCTGGGTCAGGCAGCAGGCAGAGGATGAGCAGCAATTTGTACGTGTGGCAGTGCTGGGGTGCATGCTCTGTGTGTGTGTGTGTGTGTGTGTTGTGGGTATGGGCTGTGTATGTGAGCACATGCGGTTGTGTGTACCTGCGTGAAACACCGTGATTTTTTTATCGCTGTGTGTGCCAGTTTGAGCAAAATGAAATTGCTAGTAAAAGAGCAATTTCATATGCTTCAACAAAATACATGCACACATGGATGATGATCAATCGTGTTAATGGGTTAAGTCTACATGGATATTGCATGAGTTGATGCTGTGTGGCACAGACTCAGTGTGTGTGCTATGAGCTGCCTCAGATGACTATATGCATGTGTGTGACATATGTGCATGTGGTCTACGTGTGTGGTGGTGACACGGGCCTGACGGATGTGTTAGTACTTGTCTGCTACACTTGGATACTGACACATTTTGTCCCGTAACTGAGTGGGTGAACATGTGTCCTCTAATAACCGAGTAAGAGGACATGCACTCTCTAATAACTGAGTGGCCTTCATTTTAGCCCAGGATCAGGTGTGTCCTGCAGAATACATGGTCACCCCCAAGCCCTTGTCTTGTGAATGCAGGACGCCAGCTGCTGCAGGGTCCCTCCAGGCACCATCTCTGAAAAGACCTTGGCCAATACTCGCTGCCACATCTCACATAGCCCTTATGCCTACCACTGCAGGGACATTCCGTCACTCCCAGGGAAAGAACGTCAAGCAGTCAATATTATTTGCTGCTGGAAGACGAGGAGGAAACAGGCTGGCAGAAGTTAAGTACCCTTGGAATAGCATAAACAGGCATAGACATAATGAATAGGGTACAGTTTGTGGAATCAAATCCTGACTCTAGCCCTTACTAGCTGTGTGGCTTTGCTAAAAATTATTCAAATTGATTTCCCACTGTAAATTTTACTTAGCACAATGCCTGACATATCACAAACCTCTCTGCCATAGAGCTGGGTTTGAAATATTTCTCTTATTCAAAAAACACTTATGAATGCCTACTATGGGAGTGATTTTTGGAATTCACCTATATTTCTGGGTTTTAGCCTCTTATACACAGGATTGAATTTCCCTGTCCCTTGAGTTCAGGTTGGTCACATGGCCCATCCCTGGGGGAAGCAGTAAGATCTAGTGCATTGGGAGCCATACTTTCTTTCCCCTGCTTTGCAAGGTGAAATCATGGGGACAGAGTTTCTCTCAGATGAGTCCTTGAGTGAGGATCATGTGGAGTAGATGCCCCAGCCGACCTATGACAGATGTGCTGTGTAGTAAGAGATAAAATTTTGTTGTTTTAACCTAGAGATTTTGGGGCTGTTACTGCAGCATTACCTGGCTTATACTGTCTGATACACTTAATATGTGCTGGGTTCTTTCACCAATTTTGTCTTTTAGTCTACATGTGGGGTAGATACTTATTCTCACTTCACAAGTGAGAAATCCAGCTTGAGGTGTGCTAGGTTGATCTTTAGTCAATAAACAAGATCAGCCTTTCCAATGGAAAAAAATGGCATTTGGAACCTTTGCTACAAGAGTGATCTGAATGTGCAAGAATGGTGACCCAGTCTCAATTTCTGGAGTGTTGGGGCATCAGCCAAGGGAGATCAAACAGACTATCCTATGTGGGGAAAAATCTGCACAATATTTTATGACCTGATTCAGATAAGAAAGGAAGCCCCAAAGTAGGTGAGGGTGATAATAGAAATATCGACTTGCCGGGGCCGGCCCGTGGCTCACTCGGGAGAGTGTGGTGCTGATAACACCAAGGCCATGGGTTCCGCTCCCATATAGGGATGGCCGGTTAGCTCACTGGGTGAGCGTGGTGCTGACAACACCAAGTCAAGGGTTAAGATCCCCTTACCCGTCTTCTTTAAAAAAAAAAAAAAAGAAAGAAATATCGACTTGCCGGGGCCGGCCCGTGGCTCACTCGGGAGAGTGTGGTGCTGATAACACCAAGGCCATGGGTTCCGCTCCCATATAGGGATGGCCGGTTAGCTCACTGGGTGAGCGTGGTGCTGACAACACCAAGTCAAGGGTTAAGATCCCCTTACCAGTCTTCTTTAAAAAAAAAAAAAAAAGAAAGAAATATCGACTTGCCAATGCTGGGAAATTCATCAGCCAAAGGCAAAACACGGAGTAAGATAGTTTGCATTTTTTAGAATTACACAAGTTATAGGTGATCATTGTAAAATTTAGAGAATTCAGACATAAAAGACTAAAAAAATTAAAATCTAATCTAATATTCTGCTACCTAGAGATAACCACTATTTGTAGTTAGCTTTCTAGACTTTCTCCATATACTTCAAAATTGGTGATTACACTACACATATATTGTTTTTTAATCTTTTATTCCACATAACACATCATGAATATCCTGTTTTAAGTAAATAGAAGACCACATCATGATTTTAAGTGGCTGCATAGTATTCCATTGTATGATGCCTCTATTTACTTACTAATATTTCTTGATAATAATAATAAGTCCAATACTTTTGGACTTTTAGGCTGTTTGCAGGCTCTTGCTGTTATAAGCAATACTGTGATGAAATTCCTTGGATATATATCTTCTGGCACTTGCCTAATTATTTCCTTAGAATAATTCTTTGAAGTGGGATTGCCCGTCAAAAGAAATGTACTTTTCAAGGACTTTTGTTACATATTGCCAAATTGCTGTCCAGAAACACTGTGTTAATTTGCAGTCCTACCAGGAATGCCCAGGAATGTCCTTCTCTTGATTATCAAGTCAATACAATGTATTGTCAATCTCTTAAATCTTCGCTAATTCTAACAGTGAAAAATTGCACTTTGTTGTTTCAATTTACATTTCTTTGATTCCTAGCAAGTTTCGACTATTTTGTTTTAAAAAGGCGCATCGTTAGAATATCTTCTTGGTGACCCTGTTTTAATCTCCAGAATGCAGAAGAGACGGTTTGTTTATTCATTCATTCAACGAATGTTTATTTTCACCTACTACGTGCCAGACATAACTTTAGGTGCTGAAGTGACAGCAGGGAATAAGACAGACACAGTTCCGGTTTTAGAACCATCAGATTTCTGTGTGTGTTTGTGGGGGGACTTGAATATTAACCCCAGGGACATCAGGTTCCTGAAGTAGCAGTAAAGGAATGACAGGAAGCAGTGACTCAGTTATAGTCTTCAGGGACCAAGCCATATTGGAGCCTGAGGCTAAAGGAAAAATCAGTAACACTACTCCTGTCTTCATTCAGATTTTGGTATTTTGCTCATTATGGATTTTTGCATTAATCATGATTTTAAAATCATGCATTATAATATTATTTATCCTGATTACCAAGTTTTCTTGGCATACCTTTACATTCTATATCTGAGATGAGTGCCTCATTCATCTTGCCCCAATCCTGGCTCTCCTGATGTATTCCTGATTTCTAAAATTTCCATGCATACACAGGTAAGATCTTGCATCCTGAACTCAGGGGTCTCCAGACTTATAAATAAATGCTGTTTTGACTACACAACCAGAAATATTTCAAGTCAGCCTAACAACCATTATTATGAGGAATTGCTCTTTGTCAGGCACTGGGGATATAAAGACAAGCACTCAGTCAATATTTTGGAGGTGAAATTCACAGGCCTAAGTAAATAAAATACCCAGTAATATTCCATTAGCCACCTCTGTCCTTAGAAGCACATGGCGGGTCATTACGCCACTTTATTCCCATCCCGGATGCCATCTTTGGTGGAATTATTACCATGTTCCCAAAGGTCTTGGAACACTAAGTATTAATAACATTAATCTAAACGTACTCATAGTAACAACAAGCTACTTAAATCCCCCCTGTATGCCAAGTATGGCACTGGGCACTTGGAACAGTTAGGTCCAACAAGGAAAACAGAAACCACTTAAAAAATTTAAAACAGAGGGGATTTAATTAGGGAGTTGGTTACACAGGTGATGGAAAAGTGCAAAGCTAACCTGCAACCATGAGGCACTCCAGAGTTTATGCAATGTTGGGAAGCCACTACAATCCCCTGGGCTAGAGAGACAAAGGAAGGAGATGGGGTTACAGAGCCTGGGGCAGGAGTTGGAGCCTTGAATGGCCTGTTCTACAGGAGCTAAAACCATGGAGAAGATTTGGCTCTTGCTGGAGATGTTGCCTGGGGAGGGAGGAAGGAGATGATGAAAAAAATACCCAGATTTGATTTTTTCTTCTTCCTGCCTTTCAGTCTCCCACCCATGCCTCCCATTGGCCCGCCCCTGCTGGAAGCCAGCTGACCTTGGAGCTGACACAGAAGGTCATCTCTCTATTTAGAGAGCAGAGCAGGGGAAGAGGGAGAAACAGATCTGATAGCAAACAAGTCAGCGAATACCCTCCTACTGCATACAAACCATCTTTTAAAATTTCATTACCACCCTGAAGTTAAGCACTCTTGATTCCAGTTTAAATATGACAAAAAAGGGGCCGGCCCGGTTGGCCTGGTGGCGCACTGCTACAGTGCGCTGCTTGAGAGCAGTGGCGCTCCCGCCGAGGGTTCGGATCCCACATACAGACCGGTTCCCGCTCACTCCGGCCCGGTGGCGCACTGCTACAGTGCGCTGCTTGAGAGCAGTGGCACTCCCGCCGAGGGTTCGGATCCCACATACAGACCGGTTCCCGCTCACTGGCTGAGCGAGGGACGGGCGCGGCACCGAGGGTTGCGATCCCGTTGCCGGTCCCGGTCCGGTGCGGGCGCGATGCTGAGGGTTGCGGTCCGTTGCCGGACATGAAAAAAGACAAAAAGGGGAAAAAAAAAATATGACAAAAAAATAAATGGAGGGGAGTAGTGAGGAAGAAGACACAACAATCACAACAATTCCTTGAACTTGTTGAGACAAGTGGACAGATACGATGTTGTTGGGGGGAGAAGGGGGAGAGGGAGAGAGGAAAAGGAGAAATTGGTAAAGGGACACGAAAATCAGCTATATTGTATATTGATAAATTAAAAAAAAGTAAAAAAAAAAATATATGAGGCACCAGAACCTCAGAGAAGCTAAGCAACTTGCCATAAGGACATATAATAAGTAGTTGGTGGAATTGGATTTAAGGTCAGACTTGCTTGAGGCCAAAGTCACACGTTTCCCACACTTTTCACACTTGGCTTCCTCTCCAGCCCGAATCCCACCATCGTCCAGGGATCTTCAGTGCTCATGTGCGTCACCCTTCCAGTGCCCTGCCTTACAGTTGCTTGGCTGCCTCATTTCCAGTGAATACAATTATTCTTCTTTGGCCACCAGGGACACCATATTGCCCAACTTCATTGAATTCTATATGAATGGTATCCTTGTTGGGCAGTGGCCCTGTTGACAGCTACCCAAGCCCATGGCCGGAGTCTGACCTAGTCATTACATCTGAACTCTTGGCTTCTGAAATCTTAGGTTCTAAGAGCTCCTTCTCTGCTCTCCTTCCTCCTCCTTTCCCTCACTCTCATGGACTTGCCTTTTTGACCTCACTCTGACCTCATTAGCATTCTTCAGTTTACCAGCCCGACCTGGATCTCTCCCCTTCATGCCCAGTCTAGGCTTCGTGGTTATGCACTGCTCGCATGGCCTTCCTGTGACACCCCCTTGCAAGTCCTACTTGGCCTGTACCATCCTCTGCTGGAGAAAACCACACAGCTGTGGAGGTTGAGCTCATTACATATGCATGCTTTCCACACCTGTTTAATGACCCTGGATGGTCCCCTCTGTCAGCTGTAGTCTGAGAACTTCCTTTTCCCCATAGTAGCCACTTCTAACCTCAGGGTCTCCCCTTGGACTCCAGGTTGCCCTTTTCAGGGAAAAGTCCTGGTGCCTACATTCATCTGAGCCCTTTGGAGTGCCCATGGAGTATCCAGGGACCAGGTGGAAATGGAGGGGCGCGAGGACAGGGTGGAGTATGCAGATTTGGGTGTCTTCATAAAGGTGGTAATGGCGGCTTAGTTTTCTGAGGAGAAACACCAGAGATATAGGCAGGAAGACTGAGGCCAGAAATTGGCCATTTTCTTTCAGTGTATGTGAAATGCTTCTTCTTGAGGTTTCCAATTTCCCAAGAATTTTGGGCTAGTGGCTTCACAAGGGTTAATATACATTCTCTTGATCCTACAGCTCTACCATTAATTACTCCAGCGGCTGCAGACACTGCACGGAGCTGGGTCATGGTTGTTCAAGCTTCAGAGTAGGTTTCTTGCCAACCATGCATTATGAAGGACTAATTGTGAGCCCTTGCACCTGCTGGCTCCCCTTGTGGCTGGGACTCAGGGAGGGTGGGGGAAGGGTTATTAATGAGCTTGTTGCTCGTTATAAAAAAACAATGGGGCTGTTGGCAAAGGGGCTGGCAGTCCGGGTGTGGTGTCAGAGAAGACTAGCTGGCATTTCTGGAAACATGACTTTACAGTCTTATCACCTGCCTCCTTCCCTGGCTTGTGCTGTGACATCCAGTGATAAAAGAGCTGTCATCCTGAGGGACACAAACAGTCCTTGTGAGCTCATGGCTAGGGGCAACCACCCGGATGGAGGAGTTGCTGAGCCAGCCCTCTGTCCTGGCTGGGATGGGCTGGGGCACTGGGCATGTTGGAACTTTGGCCCCAGAGTGGAGGGAACCTGGCTGGGCTCTGGGTTACCTGGGCTTTATAGATACAGTCGAGAGATTAAGTGGAAGCCAGTGGAAGGCCCTGAGAATGACAGCCTCCTGCACCTTGAAAAGCTCTGGGTAATGTCCTGCTTCTGGCACAGGTGCAGGGCTGGGATTAGGGTAAGACAAGCAAGGTGCCGAACGTGCAGAATTTAAGGAGGCTCTCACTCTCAGACTTGTTCAAGTGCAGGAGCAGTGTTCAGAGT
>NW_007733201.1:72833-74140 GCF_000696425.1 Galeopterus variegatus
CACTCTACCGAGTACGCCACCAGGCCGGCCCCCAGATGCTTTTCTAACAGGCAGAAAAAGAAGTTGAGCTGAAAACTAGCTTCTTGGGAAAAGAGTGTGTCCTGGTGATAGGCAAGAAGGGACCCGTATGTGAAGGACCATCTTCCAGCTGTGTGGTTAGAATGATCAGGTTGTTATAAATGGGAGAAATATTATAAATATTTTACAGTTGAACTGTGATAGGCTAATAATGGCTCCAGAAGATAGTCCATGTTCTAATCCCCAGAACATGTGAATGTTACCTTTTTGGAAAAAGGGTCTTTGAGGATTTGGTTAAGATAAGAATCTTTAGAGGAAATAATCTTGGATTATTGGGATAGGCCCTAAATCTAAACACAAGTGTCCTTATAACAGACAGGCAGAGGGAAATTTGACACAGACACAAGAGGAGAGGTGATGGGAAGACAGAGACAGAGATAGGAGTGATGTGGCAACAAAGTCAGGTGGTGATAAGTACTATTTTGGTAGCATGGTCAGGAAAGGACTTTCTGAGGAGGAAACACTCAATTAGAGACTTGAAGGAAGGTAGAGAATAAGCCACATGAATATCTGTGGGGAAAAAGAAGTGGCATGTGCTTAGGCTCTGAGACAGGAGTGTGCCTGGTGGATTTTAGGGAAGGCTAAAGTATGGTGGTCAAAGAAAAGAGGGATGGAAAATATATTCAGATGAGAGGCCAGAGGCCGGGTCATGTAGGGCCTTACAGGCAACAGTAAAAACTGATTTTATTCTAAGTATTATGGGAAGTCATTGCACAGGTTTGAAGCAGGAGAGTGACATGCTCTATTGTATGTTTATAGTGGCATATATTTATGNCCAGCAGATTCAGGTGTCTGGTGAAGACTTGCTCTCTGCTCCATAGATGGTGCCTCTTGCTGTGTCCTCACATGGTGATAGGAGCGAAAGGGCCAGACAGCTCTCTGAAGCCTCTTTTATAAGGGCGTAAAGTCCACTTACAAGGGCAGAGCCCTCATGACTTAATCACTTCCCCCAAAGCCCTACTTCTTAGTACCATCACCCTGGGGTTTAAGTTCTGACATATGAATTTTGCAGGGAAAGGTTGATTGTGGCAGCTTGGCTTAGGTGCTGGGGAGAAGGTGGTAAGATGGGGTCAGTGAAAGGATACATTCTGAAGAAAGAGCCTTGGGATTTGAAGACAGATTGGACATGGGGAGTGGGAGAAACAGAGGAGTCCAGGATGGTTCTAACACACTTGTGTGAGTGGCTGAATGAATGGTGGTGCCTTTACTGAGATGAGAAATGTCAGCAG
>NW_007733201.1:74882-96702 GCF_000696425.1 Galeopterus variegatus
ACACTTGTGTGAGTGGCTGAATGAATGGTGGTGCCTTTACTGAGATGAGAAATGTCAGCAGGAGGGCAGATTTGAAGGAAAAAATCAGTTTTGGTTGCAGAAGGGAAGCACAGTAAAGAAGGAGCAATCAGAAAGAATATATTAGTAAAGAATATATTAGGTACTACTTAAGAAAAATCAGTGCTGCACTTAATTTAGGCTTTGCTCTGAGGTGGTGGAGACACTTTGAACCTTCAGGGCTTGATTTGCAATTCTCCAAACTGGGTGAGATTATCAGGGGTCATGGAAGGAAGGAAGATGCTCTGGAGTGGAGTTCCAGTTCTGCTTCTGGGCACTGGGGACTCCAGAGCAGAGGAGCCTATGCTCCAAAGGGTGAGTCGATAGACAATCTATCTGTATAATTGCTGAAGTACTATTGAGCAATAAAAAGGAATGAGCTATTGATACAGGCAACAATTTGAATGAATCTCCAAAGCATCATGTAGAGTGAAAGAAACCAGTCTCAAAAGGCTATACATTGTACTATTCCATTTACGTGACATTCTCTAAAAGATAAAACTTATCAGTGTTGCCAGGGGTTAAGCTAAGGGAGGGGTTTGATTATAAAAGGATAACACAAGGGAATTTTCTGGGGTAATAGAACTATTCTGCATTCTGATTGTTGTAGACATGAATCTACAGATATGTTAAAATTCATGGAGCTGTACACCAAAAAAGTCATATTTTTGGTAAGATAATGAAAAGATATTAAACTACTCTAAACATTCTGAATTTGATGGGGGTGCAAATTTAGGATTTTTTTTTTTATCTCTTCTGTGTGAATTCTTCCTTCCCCATCCAATCTCTTAAAGATATTTTAGGAAGATCTCAAGGTTTTGTGCTTACTTTTTGTTAATAAAAAGCCTTGTGCGTTTTTCACAGAAAAAGAAAAAGCAATCCTAAAATTCATTTGGAACCACAAAAAAACCCAAATAGCTAAAGCAAATCTTGAATAAAAAGAGAAAAGATAGAGGCATCACACTACCTGATTTCAAAATCTACTACAAAGCTATAGTATCGAAACAGTATGGTACTGGAATAAAAGCATACACATAGATCAATGGAACAGAATAGAGAGCTCAGAAATATACCAACACATGTACAGTCAACTATTTTTTTTTTTGGCAGCTGGCCAATTATATAATATGTTATATGTAATTATAATATATAATATACAATATACCTTACATATAATATTATATCATAATATTATATATTTAATATATATATCCCAAGTATGTAAGGAACTCCTGCAACTTGATAGCAAAAACCCAAAAAACCCAATTAAAAAATGGGCAAAGAACTTAGTAGACATTCCTCCAAAGACGACATACAAATGGCCAACAAAACTTTTAATCAAGGTGAAACTAATCTTTAGTCTGAAACAATCTAGGGGCCAGCCAAGAGTTGCCTTATTAGAACAAAAGACACTCCCATAACCCTTATCATTCAGGAAATTCCAAGAGTTTTAGGAGCTCTGTGCCAGGAACTGAGACCAAAGATCAAATACCTTACTGTGATACCCTAGTAATAAATAAAAAAATTAGATGAATAAACCCCAATATAAGAATGCTTTATGGTGACACAATAAAAACATTCTCAATGAATTCAGGAAGAAGAAAAGAGTACTCTTCCTGATCTCTGTTATACAACATTGTTCTAGAAATGCTTACCAATGCTATTAAAAAAGAAAATAAAATGAGGTAGACATCTGGGAAACAAGGAGATGAAATGCTCATCCCTTGCAGAAGAGATTATTAGCTACCTGAAACACACAAGGTAATCAACAGGAAAATTTTTGGAAATTAGATTTCAATAAGACATCTGGTTACAAATACACATGTGCACATACAAACAAGTTCTCTATATGGCAACAATAAGCAGTTAAAAAAAAGGAATAAAAATTCTATTAGCAGTAAAACAGTAGCAGGCATGTTTTTCCCCATGAGGAGAAATCCTATCTGTTGTAAGAGAGAATAATGAAATCAACATGTAGAAGACACAGAAGATAAGGAGAATGCCTTTGAGGTGCTGATGTTCTTGGTTCCTGTTTTTATTGAGGCTCAACTTCATTCTGGTCCTTGGGTTCATTGGGATGCCTCAGAATTCTTATAGTAAATTCCCTTTTGGCTTAGACTAGATCATGTTGAGATTCTGTCACTTGCAACTGTAGAGAGCTTAACCAATGAAAGCTGATGTATCTGGAAGTGCAAAAACACAATGAACTCTTTACTTCCCCACTCCACAACAGTTTTGGTATGCATAGAATGTAGTGTGTTCAGGGATGGTGGGGGTGAGTGGGTAGGTAAGTGTATATACAAACAAGAGCCCTGGGAACAATTGTAATAATCATATACCATTAGTCCCCAGTAGCATCCTTAGGACCTTGGGTACCATCATCCTATTTCCTTGTGAGAAGTTGTGACACATTCTTGGCAGCCATTAAGCTTGCCTACTTTTGCTGCCCCCTGGTGGCTCTAGTCAATGCCCTTACATCCTTGCTGGCCTAGCTGAAACTGTTCTGAAACTGAGAACTATTTGAGGCTGACTGTTCTACTACCAGCTCTCTCAACTAGGAATGATCTTTTCCTGATAGTGCTTTCAATGCCCAGTAAGCCAAATTCTCCTTTTGTCTTAGTTAGAGTCAGTCCTTTTCTAGTCTGGGACATGGTTGGTCCAGAATGGCTGGAAGTTTGGGGTTTCATTTCCAAACCCAAGGGTCCAACCCTCCAACTCAAAATGTTTTCCATGGATATAGGACTCTTGGGTGACTTGCCCTGGTAGCCCAGAATTCTCAAAGTGGATTTGCAGGTTAAATACTTCTTCTTTTTTTTTTTTCCCTTTTTGTCTTTTTTCGTGACCGGCAACGGGATCGCAACCCTCGGTGTCGCGCCCGCACCGCGCTCAACCAGTGAGCGGACCGGTCTCTATATGGGATCCGAACCCTCGGCGGGAGTGCCGCCACGCTCCCAAGTGCCGCACTCTACCGAGTGCGCCACCGGGCCGGCCCTAAATACTTGTTCACTGTCCTTGCCACAATGACCAGGAATTTATTTAACAGGAATTGCTTTATGACTAAAGCAAAACCAAAATCTGAACAAGGATCCCGTAGCTAGATATGAACTTGCTTCTAAAATGAAAGAGAATAGATCAGTTGTAAAATCACACTATAGGTCATGATAGATTGTTCCCCACCTGGGCCGGCCCGTGGCTCACTCGGGAGAGTGCGGTGCTGATAACACCAAGGCCCCGGGTTCGGATCCCACATAGGGATGGCCGGGTCGCTCACTGGGTGAGCGAGCAGTTGGCAACACCAAGTCAAGGGTTAAGATCCCCTTACCGGTCATCTTTAAAAAAAAAAAAAAGATTGTTCCCCACCTATGACTATATGCCATTTCAATAATTTTTAATCATTTAGACTTTTAGTAGGAAAGCTCTGAATGGAAGCATCATTCTGCATCAAGGCCAGCAGGGATGAACCACAGAGAGAAAAAACATTATTTATTGTCATATGTTCTCAGTAAAATAAATGTCCTGGCCTTACCCCATTGCTTTTCCCTATACACTTTCTGGGTGTAGATTTCTTTGTTTGAAACCTGCGATGGGGAAGGAGGTGAAAAAATAATCATTTTCAATGATGATAGTGATGATAATTATAGCAGTAAACATCTGAGAGATTGCTATGTGCTAATAACTTTAGGTGTATTACCTAATTGGATCATGACAACAACTCTGCTATTACTATTCCTGTTACATGCAGGGACCAAGATTTGGATCAGATAAGTAAATTGTCCCAAGATCACACAGGTAACTAAGGGGGCAAGTGGTGTGAATCTGATGGTCGATTCCAGACTCCTGGTTCTGTACTCAGATGGCTGTTTAATGGCCTTTTTTCCCTGGATTCCAGAGGCTTGCCTGGGACCAATATCTGTAACTTATGGTTCTCAAAAACCCTGGATATTCTGGGTCTGCAGCTACTCTGGGTCCATGAATACAGAGTTGTGTTTCAGGTGAAGTATTCAAAGTCGAGGCATTTCTTTACATCTCAGCTCATTATTTTAGGATGTGAGGCCAAGAAGGTACGGACACAGCCGATGGCCAGATGAGGTGTTGGTAAGATGCCTTTGCTCAGGACAGATTTGCTGATGCGGAAAGTGTGGGAAAACTCAGAATCCTTAAGTAGGAATTTGGCTATCATCTTAGTCAAGAAAGATTAATTTTCAGATCATAAAGATAAATTTTCAGATCATAAGGGATAAAGTTAACATTGATGAGACAGCTCCCAGAGTAGAAGTTTATTGATGGCTTGAAACTGGTTGAAATATCCTTAGCAAGATGAATGATCTCTGGGAAATTACAGACCCTTGAATTGGTGACAATCTTCAGAAATACTAAAGAAGGTGAGAGGTGCCTGAAGCCTGGAAACTTGCAAAAAAAATTCCATTTTTCCTAATGGGGAGGAAGATGTATCAGTCCTGGGCAGGAATCTAGCATGATTAATTAAAGGAAAGATTTGTAATTGTCCTGGAGATTACCAGGAACCAATATTGACTCACTAAGAATCAGCNCCTCGGCGGGAGTGCCGCCACGCTCCCAAGTGCCGCACTCTACCGAGTGCGCCACCGGGCCGGCCCTAAATACTTGTTCACTGTCCTTGCCACAATGACCAGGAATTTATTTAACAGGAATTGCTTTATGACTAAAGCAAAACCAAAATCTGAACAAGGATCCCGTAGCTAGATATGAACTTGCTTCTAAAATGAAAGAGAATAGATCAGTTGTAAAATCACACTATAGGTCATGATAGATTGTTCCCCACCTGGGCCGGCCCGTGGCTCACTCGGGAGAGTGCGGTGCTGATAACACCAAGGCCCCGGGTTCGGATCCCACATAGGGATGGCCGGTTCGCTCACTGGGTGAGCGTGGTGTTGACAACACCAAGTCAAGGGTTAAGATCCCCTTACCGGTCATCTTTAAAAAAATAAAATAAAATAAAAATAAAAAAAAAATAAACCTAACATGATTTAAATGTGGCACAATGTAAACCTTGAACATTACTGTTTAATTTTGAGATCTGAATTGATGACCTTGGCCTCTGTGATGAACTTGAACTCTGTGTAAGATGGAGATTTTGTCACCTAACCTACTGAAGGCAAGAGACAGGACCAGATGATATTTAGACTTTTAGTAGGAAAGCTCTGAATGGAAGCATCATTCTGCATCAAGGCCAGCAGGGATGAACCACAGAGAGAAAAAACATTATTTATTGTCATATGTTCTCAGTAAAATAAATGTCCTGGCCTTACCCCATTGCTTTTCCCTATACACTTTCTGGGTGTAGATTTCTTTGTTTGAAACCTGCGATGGGGAAGGAGGTGAAAAAACAATCATTTTCAATGATGATAGTGATGATAATTATAGCAGTAAACATCTGAGAGATTGCTATGTGCTAATAACTTTAGGTGTATTACCTAATTGGATCATGACAACAACTCTGCTATTACTATTCCTGTTACATGCAGGGACCAAGATTTGGATCAGATAAGTAAATTGTCCCAAGATCACACAGGTAACTAAGGGGGCAAGTGGTGTGAATCTGATGGTCGATTCCAGACTCCTGGTTCTGTACTCAGATGGCTGTTTAATGGCCTTTTTTCCCTGGATTCCAGAGGCTTGCCTGGGACCAATATCTGTAACTTATGGTTCTCAAAAACCCTGGATATTCTGGGTCTGCAGCTACTCTGGGTCCATGAATACAGAGTTGTGTTTCAGGTGAAGTATTCAAAGTCGAGGCATTTCTTTACATCTCAGCTCATTATTTTAGGATGTGAGGCCAAGAAGGTACGGACACAGCCGATGGCCAGATGAGGTGTTGGTAAGATGCCTTTGCTCAGGACAGATTTGCTGATGCGGAAAGTGTGGGAAAACTCAGAATCCTTAAGTAGGAATTTGGCTATCATCTTAGTCAAGAAAGATTAATTTTCAGATCATAAAGATAAATTTTCAGATCATAAGGGATAAAGTTAACATTGATGAGACAGCTCCCAGAGTAGAAGTTTATTGATGGCTTGAAACTGGTTGAAATATCCTTAGCAAGATGAATGATCTCTGGGAAATTACAGACCCTTGAATTGGTGACAATCTTCAGAAATACTAAAGAAGGTGAGAGGTGCCTGAAGCCTGGAAACTTGCAAAAAAAATTCCATTTTTCCTAATGGGGAGGAAGATGTATCAGTCCTGGGCAGGAATCTAGCATGATTTATTAAAGGAAAGATTTGTAATTGTCCTGGAGATTACCAGGAACCAATATTGACTCACTAAGAATCAGCTTTATGAGGATAACTTCATTTCTTTTTTTGGTAGTATCACTAGACTCTTTCAGTAGGATGGTTATTAAAGGAAAGATTTGTAATTGTCCTGGAGATTACCAGGAACCAATATTGACTCACTAAGAATCAGTTTTATGAGGATAACTTCATTTCTTTTTTTGGTAGTATCACTAGACTCTTTCAGTAGGATGGTGACAAATCTGTTAGGAATTGCATTTGGTGCTGAATGACAGAAACCAAAAGAAGAGAGGCTAAAATGATTAAGGAATTTTTCTTTTCTCATGCGGTGAGAAGTCTAGAAGCAGGTGGTCTCTAGTATTGGTTTCAGAGACTCATGACTGTCAGGGCCAAGGTGTCCGTGATTGTCTTGGTTTTTCCCTTATGGTTGCAAAATGACTGCTCCACCTGCCATGTCATGTCAGTATTCCAGACAGGAAGGGCAAAGAGCAAAGGACCTATGTCATCTGAATTGGCCTTTTTTAAGTGACTTTCCTGGAAGATCCACCCAATAATTTCTACCTTGATCTTGTTGGCCAGAACTGCATCACATGGCCACTGCTATTTTCAAGGGACGCTGGGAATTATAGTGTCTTGGTATACTGCCTCCCTAACAAAGTCAGGAATAATGGATGCTGGGTGGTAAACTAGTAATCTCAGTCCCATGAAGCAGATAGTTAATCTGGGTTTCAGGAGAATTTATGAAAGAATATTCAGATATCCCTAGGGAGAAGACTGAGAATATGGACTGAGTTTTAGAGGATCTCAGTAGGTTAATAACTAGTTTACCCATTGAGAGCAGATTAATGCATTGATATCATTTTGCAGGGAGGTCTTTATTGGAGTGCCTAAGGGCTTTTGCCTAACCTTTTTAGCATTTTAAATTAATGATTTGGATGAAGTGATAGAAAAGCCACTGACGTGATTTGCAGATGAAATAAAGGTGAAAGAGAAAAATGTGTGAAGAAGCTGGTTGAAAAAATCAGTATATAAAAAGATCTGGGCTGCCTGTGTGCAGACAAATTTTATAAGGTGAATCAGCAGAAGAATAGTGGAGGGTCCTGTGTTCGTATGCAAAAGCAAGGGCCAAGTCCAGGCTGGAGGAGCTACGATTTAGCATAGCAGAGCCTGGGGCTTTCAGTTGACTCTTGACTTTGTATAATAATCAGAGTGATGTGGACCCCCAAGTCCAATTCACCCTCAGGCCATGTTAATAGAAATATCACAAGAGCTGAGATTCAGGGCAGAGACAGAGAATTCAGTGCAAGGAGAGTGTTGGACTTAAAGGTAATCGGGTAAAACAGAAGCCTCTTCACTTTTCACAAAACTCTTCAGAGATTTGGGGAAGGGTGTTTAGTTTCTCATTTTATGAAGGAAGGAGGTCTAGGGAAATTAGAACCATTGATCTATGGAAAATTGTAGGACTTGGGGACATCCATAGGGCTGACCAAGGATGGAATAAGATGTCCTTGGAGGTGGGGGTTCCCTGTCACTAGAAGTATTCAAGTTGAGGAGGGAGGTTATACAGATGATTTGAGCATTGGGTGGGTAGAGGGACAGTTGCACCATAATATAATTCCTTCAGTTCATGAGGCTCTCTGATTCTCCAGATTCCCAGTGACACCTGGGGCCACATTGATCAGGGGAGGTACTTGTCATGGAGGTAGAATAGCTGCTGACCCAAGGTTCTCAAGAGGTTGATAAAATCTGAGGCCTCCTAGGAGGGCCTGAAACACTGATTTTAGGCCCTCTGATGAAATGTACTGTTTCCAAGCAGTTTGTAGGTTTGGACACAGAAGGATACCTTGAGTCAGAATTTGACATTAGCTAACCCATTGGGAGGATGAGGGGTCAGCAGACCATTCTCTAATCTTGAGCCTTCTTAAGCCAAGGAAAAGCTCACTCAGGGCTGGAGATGACAAGGTGTGGGCAGGACCTTGGTTTTCCCTCTGCCCCATCATGGGAAAACCATCTGTGGCTTCAATGATCATCAGTCTACATGGGTATGACTATAGCATTGTAAATGAAAATTGCACTTAAGTTACCTAGACATTTACAGAGTGTCTACTATGTGCCAGGCTCTGTGTTAGAACCAGGGATGTGGAAAGGAATCAAATAGGGTACCTAGGCTGGAGGGACTCACAGTTCAGTGATGCAGGAAACCAGAAATCAAACTGATCCTTCTAGGCAGGGGGCTGCAATACACAGTTTTGCCAGGTGTGAGGAAGCCCACTGTAATTACACATGCCTGGGGCAGGGCACTGGGGGAGTCTTCCCAAAGGCCGGCTGTCAATGGGGCAGTGCTTTAGGTGTATAAAAGCACAGGCTAGGCTTCCAGGTGGAGGGGCAGAACGTGCAAAGGCCCCATCCCACAATGTCCTGGTGTATTCTGGGAACGGTGAGCTTTTCTGGGTGGCCGGAAAAATGAGATTTGTGGTGAGGGGTCAGCATCAGCAGATTTAGAACTGATATTGATGCCATGCTGAGGCATTTTTGCTCTGCTGGCATTCAGGAGCCACCTGGGGTTTAAAAATAGGACAGGAACACGATCAGATGTCTCTTTTAAAGGTCTCCTCTTGGGGTGCTGGGTTTGTGGACCGGGCAGGGGTGAGGGTGGGGACAGGAGACCAGCTGAACACAGGCCCCTGCATGGGCTGCTCCTTCTTTCTTTGCCACCATTGGGCTCTTCTCAGATTGGATGATGCATGGAAAAATACTTGCTTCCCCACCCTTTCCCCTTTACTGTTGGGACCTCTTTGGTCTGGGAGAAGTGTTCCATGCTGCTTAGCACTCATATGTGGGGCTGGTATAGGTTAGCAGCTGAGCACAGGGGAGTGCGATTGCTATTTGTTGTGTGTCTGTGTGTGCCAGGCACTTTGCACACGTCATTTCATTTATGCCTTCCTGGAGCTCCGGGTGGTTGTAATTGTGCTTCCCAACGTGGAAAATGAAGCTCAGACCAAACCTAAGATCTCACAGCTTGTAAGTGGCAGAGCTGGGATTTGAGCCTGTACCTACTGACTCCCAGCACGGTGTTCTTCTCTGAACACCAGAGAATACATGCATCTGCCTCCCCCGAGCTGCAGGGAGGGCAGACTGGAGCATCTAGAGCTGTGCAGACTGCGTGTTGGAGGGCCCAGCCCACCCTTCAGTGAAGGCAGTCGGGTTGTAGCTTGCTGGAGGCTCCCTTTTCCTGACTTGGGCCTGTCTCCTGCACAGATTAACTGCTGCTCGCCTGAGGTGTGATGTTTCCCTGTGTCTTCTCTGTTCTGTCCCACGTGGGAGTGGTGGGGAGCAGTGCAGCCGTGCTGATCGGGAGCTTGTACTGGCACAGCTGGCAGCCTGTGCAGCGTCCTCATTGGAAAGCCATCCATCAGCCAGCGGCGGCACTGCCATCCAGCCCAACTGCCGAGCTGACACCTCTGGGCCCCCTCAGGTGTGACAGTCCCCCCGGCTCAGAGCCTCAGGGTTGGGCTGGTGTGTCTGCCTCTTGGAGGACTCTTAGGAGGGCAGTGTGAGCCTTGCCTGACTGAGCCCTTCACCCTTGGGGAGCCTTAGGGAAGACCCCAGGATGAGGCGTGGGTCTTCTGGGGGGGTTGAGGGGTCCTCTTGAACAAAGCCTCTGTTTTCCCACTGTCAGCACCCAAGAGGAGCAAAAGCCCTCAAGACACAACCCTCTTCAGTATGCCCCAGGAGTTCCACAGAGACTGGGGTGTCCCCCACGTATTCCCAGCTGAGAAAAGGCTGGGAGGACCAGGCAGGGCTGGGGTATGGCTCAGCTGGAGCAGCGTGTGAATTTGTACGGAAGGAGAGACGCAAGGAGGCTGCCTACGCTCAGAGGGCTCACACAGTTTCTGCTCTGGGGGCCTAGCCTTCCCCAGACCTAGGTGGGATTAACTTGAACATCCAGGTTTAGATCAGTGGTTCTCAAACATGGACCTGTGTCAGAACCACCTATAGGGCTTTTAAAATGCAGATCACAGGGCCCCAGCCCTAGAGTTTTGCTTTGTTAGGCCTAGGGTGGAGTCTCAGGACTTGCATTTCTAACATGTTCCCAGGTGATAGCAATTCTACTTGTCTGACAACCACCACACTTTGAGAACCACTGGTTTAGAGAAAAGCAAATGCTCTCCTTAGTCTCCTTAGGAATCTACAGAAATCTAAGCTCTCCTGTTTCTTTGGGTTGTTAGTTCCTACTTAATTTTCTGATTGTCTCAGTAGCCTGCCCGGGCTGTTCTAGACCTAAAATTAAGGACAAAGCCCAGTCCCTTTTGATGACTTACAAGAGCCCTTTAAGGTGTGGCTAGCCAACTTTGGGGAAGGTTGGGGCAGCTGGAGTAGGGTTTCTATGAGAGCAGCAGACAGCTAATTCCATTCAGACACCTGCTGGTTTAATTGTCCTTTGGTCATGAGTCCTTTGAGAGGATAACATGAGATGATATATGCAAAAGATCTGGCTTATGGAGGGTGCTTAAACAAGTAGCTTCCCCCTGTCCATGTCCAGCTTATCAGTAAAGACAGGTCTGGCTGCAGTTGAGCCCCCCAGAAGAAGCTGTGCAGAGAGGAGAGTCTTGGGAATAACTCGGCAGCATTCCCCTCCTCTTGCAGCCTACCATTGGCTGAGGATAGAAGAGATGCTCTCTCGTAGGTCCTTCATCCCACACGTCCCCAGAGGCAGAGCCGTCTTCTTCTGGGTTTTGCTCTTTTCGCATTTTGTCAATGCCAGGAGCTAGCCTGGTGGTGGGTCCCAGGTGGTTGACCTTCATAGAGACTCTAGGCTGCTCATATCACTTTCTTTAGGCAAGAGCCTCACATTCACCATTCTGTCTCATTCCATTACTCTGTTCAGAGCTATCTGTCAGCTGCTGGGTATCTTGCAAAGGGATCCCCAAGTTTTCCAAAGCCCTGAGATGGAGGCAAGGGCCTCCGGGCTAGCCATCATGGGTCTAGAACTCACTGAAGGATGGACAGATTCAACTGGAAGCCTCAAGTTGAATCCCAATGATTTGTATAACTGTAGCCACCAGAGAACATTCCAACTCCTACTTCCCACCTGCAAGCCTTGTTTCCAATATCATGCACAGGCACATGTTCAAGCTTGGATTTTGTTCTTTTGAATTTCCAGGGGGAATCATTTACCCTTTTCCTTTGCCCTAGTAAGTGGGATTCTGTATTTAGAGAAGTAGCTGTAGTGGATTGAATTATGTGCCCCCCAAACTCCTTGAAGCTTGAATTGTGTCCCCAAGTTTTATGTATTAGAAACTTAGCCCCCACTCTGACTTTAAGAGGGTGGGAAATCCTATTATGGTAATTGAAAGGTGGAGCCTTGAAGAGGTGATTGGATTGTAGGACCGTGCCATAGTGAAGGGATTAAAAATGATGGTCAGGGGCGTGGTTCTGAGGGCTGTAAAAGAAGAGGAGAGTCTGTCTCTATCTCTTGCTCTCTCTGCTCTCTCTGCTTCCACCATCTTGCAATGTGAGATCCCTAGGTCACTGTTGCCACCACCAGATGGACTTTGGACTTCCCAGCCTTAGAAACTATAAGCAAATAAATTTCATTTTCTTTATAAATTACCCAGTTCCAGGTATCCTGTTAGAGCAACACAAAACGGACTAATACAGTAGCCCCAATTCCCTCTAGAGCAAACCTAAGAAAGTGCTTCAGCAGATAGGGCAAAGATGTATTTTCTCCTAGAGTGTCTATTCTTTGCATGTTTGTGTAATCTTAACTCCCTGTTGCATCCCATGCTTGCTTTTGGCACCAACAAGGACTGCAACAATAGCTGACCCCCAGCCCTCCCAAATCATTGCAATCAGCTGAAGTCGTGGGTGTCCTTGGCAGCTGGGTACTCTGATTCTTTTTCCTGGCTCTTTTAAGGGTGGGAGATGCCAGAGGTAGCTCAACTGTAATGAAAGATCAGACAGCTGGTATAGATGGTCTCAGATAGGGCTGTATCTTTAGCAAAGAGAGTATCTTTTATTTTAAAAGGGATAATTTTGTTAAAAATAATATAATTCTTACTTAAGACATGGGTGATTGAATCCATCACTTTTGTTTTCTGTATCCCTCTGAAGAGGACAATCCACAGGCATGGAGTAGAAGGAAGAGGTCCCATTCTGAGACTTGGACTTAATTCCTTACTATTGGGTCAGGAGACAGAAGAGAGACTTGGACTTAATCCCTCAGTATTGGGTCAGGAGATAGAAGATTAGGGCTTTTGATTGCTGACCCCAAGTGAATGCCTCTATATGTCCCAGGCTTCAGGGGACAGTAGCTCCACCAACCTTCCCTGTGAATCTTGGCAGTTTCTCGTTGCACCAGCGCATAACGTCAAATGAGGGGCCCCCACCAAGGCGCCTGCTGCTTGCTGCCAGGCACTCCTGATGATTTCAGCTAATTTCTGAGTCTGGAAACATTGTTGACAATGTGATTTCTGAAACGTGAAAGGCGTTATCTCGTCGTGCCATCTGTGGCGTGTCTGACTGAGTTGGGGCTTTGCTGCTACTCGGCCCCCTCGCAGCAACTCTCACTGCTCCGTCATCATCTCCCACAGTTAATTGCTCCAAACTGACAAGGAGGCTTTTTTTTTTTTTTTTTTTTTTTTTTTTTTTTTTTTTGAGATACAGGGAAATGGAACTTTCTTGCTGATGTTTCCAAGCCAAGCATGCCTTTTGGAATTGTGATTTGATCTTTTGGTTGTGGGAGGGTAGAGTAGGATCTGGATCAGCACAGGGTCATGGACAGTTCCCAGAAAAGAAGGAACTGGTTATAGTGGGGACAAAGGTGGAAGACTCTTCTGTGATTCTAAGTTGGAGAGCCTGGTATTAAGTGGAATGACAAAGAATCCGCTACCCCCAAGCTAGTGTATTGGGAGGCTGTGAATCTTCTGTCACTAGAGCTGTGCAAATGGAGACGATGTTATACCTGCTTGGAAAGCCCTAAATGGAGCCACACTTTGAATGGGTGGCGTCTTTAGCTCAGGGAGCCTCCCAGAACCAGTTATATTCAGGGGAAGTGTGAGGTAGGGGAGGATAATCAAATGGTCAGGGCTAGTGTAGAAGTTTTGTGCTGCTATGTAACAGATCACCTCAGTACTTCAATGGCTTGAAACAACACTAAGCATTTATTTTCTTGCATGGCTTCTGTTGGCCATTAATTCAGACAGGGCACAGACAGGATACCTTGTCTCTGCTCCAAAATCTCTGAGGCCTCAGCTTGAGAACTTGAGATGATTCTATCTGGGGGTTAGAATTATCTGGAGGTTTGCCTGGGGCTGAGGATCCACTTCCAGGGTGGCTCATGCATATGGCTGGCAGGTTGGTGCTGGATGTTGGCGGGAGGTCTCAGTCTCTCTTTCAGCACCACACTCTCCCGAGTGAGCCACGGGCCGGCCCTCAGTCTCTCTTTCACATGGGTCTCTCCAGATGACAGCTTGAGTCCTCATGGCTTGCTGGCTAGTCTTTACAGAATGAGCAATTCAAGGCAGAAGCTGCAATGCCTTTTATGATCTATTCTTGGAATTCATACACTGCCACTTCTATAGTATTCTCTTGGTCTCAAAGGTTAGCCTGATTAAGTGTGCAAGGGGACTACATAGGGGAGTGAATACCAGGAGTCAAGGATCCTTGTGCACCATCTTGGAAACTGGATATTACAGCTGGGTAATCAGATAGTAAAGCGAGGCATCCAGCTTTTATTGGTTGAGTGGGTGAAGATAAGTTCTGAGCTTAGTCATATTTTAGAAGCAGGAAGTTGACAGAGATTATTAAGTCCAAGCAAACTCAGGTTTTTATGAGACTTAATGTGTTCTGTCTTTGCTCACTCCTGCATGTGATCCCCTCCACTAGCATCTACTCCAGGCTTTGTTCCCAGCACTGATATTTTTGTTGAGCTCCAGAATCATATTTTCAACTTACTCCAAGTACTCTGGCCTTCCATCAGCTTCTTGAATGGATAATGCTGTTTCATATAGCAGGGCCTCTGCATGTGCTGTCCCCTCTGCTAGGAATACTGTCCCTAATCTATGTTCTTCATCCTATCCCTGGTTGACTTGTGTTCATTACTGAGATCTCAGCTTAAATGTCACTTTGTCTGAGAAGTCTTTGCTGACCTCTCCTCTGGTGACAGAGATGGTCACATTAATATATCTTCCATCCCACATGCTCTTTTTACAATGTAATGTTGACATTATTTTGTAAAGAGGTGTGTCAGTGTTCCATTAGCTAGAACTTGGATGGGCCTTTACAACAGCCTCGATCAGTAGAATGAGGCAGCAATGATGCTGCATGACGTCCAAGGTCATAGAAGGCAGCATGGTAGCTGTCTGAAGTATGCATTCTCTCTCTCTTTCTCCACTTGTCCATGGTATTCACCACCATTTCGTGAGGAAGCCCAACTAGTCCAAGGTCATAGAAGGCAGCATGGTAGCTGTCTGAAGTATGCATTCTCTCTCTCTCTTTCTCCACTTGTCCATGGTATTCACCACCATTTCGTGAGGAAGCCCAACTAGCCCATGCAGAGAGACCACTTGGAAAGGAATTCAAGCCCCCACATGAAAGCCAGTACTTCCCATCAATCATGTGAGTGAATGAGCTTTCAGATGATCCCAGTCCCCCAGTCTTTGAGTCTTCAAGCTGTGGCCCCAGATATCATAGAGTAAACAGTTTCCACAGGGCACCTTTGCATTCCTGACTAAAAGAAATGACGAGAAATAATAAATGATTATAGTTGTTTTATGCCACTAAATTTGGGGATTATTTGTTGTGCAACCATTGCAACTGATTATCTCCAGACTCCATCAAGTTTACTTACAATGTGCTGTTATAGCTTCTGATATGTTCATAGCAGTCTTCACAGAATTCTTCAAGAGTTTGTACTTACATATTTGCATATTCAATTAATTTCTATCTGTTTCACTTGACTGTAAAATTCATGAGGGCAAGCATCGTACCCATTTTGCTCACAAACACCCAGCCGGAGCTTGGCTTGTAATATGTGCTCAATGAGTGTGTTAAATGGATAAGGTAATGAATGATCTTTCCCCTTGAATGTCCCATAGATACCTCATCTCTGCACATACAAGCTCAAGTCATCTTTTTTATCTCATGACTTGTTTCTCCTCTTGCATCAGGTGCTCAAACCACAAGCTTGGAACTCATCTGGGTCTTTTCTCATCCTCCTTCCCACTCCCATAAAAGACTCCAAGTCCTGTCCATTCTACCTCTCGATACCTTCTCATTCTACCCCTAACCTCCACCTTGTTGCCTCACCTTGGTTCAGGTCCTTATCATTTCTTCCCTGCATCATCACACTTTGCAACTGGAAAGCTGATCTGTAACAATTCTTGGGTTTGTCATCTTACAGTTTCAGCCACCACTTGATCTCGAGTTAAAATCCCCAGGTGGGGATTCCTGGGCCCATCTCTCAGGTGACCCAAGCCCAGTGAATTCTGACTAAGGGAGTGGAGTCCCTAGAAACACAGCACATCCCTCATGTGGATGAGTGTGGTAGGTTTTGGAATGGGAGTGGTGGCAGGCAGACAATACATGAACGATTTGCACACAGCTCCAAGATCTGGACGTAGCACCTCCACACAGCTGCTCATGCTGCACCTTCTGCCTGGAGCACCTTTTCATCCTGTTCATTCTTCTTTGTCTCTTGCTTCTCATCTCAGGAACCACCTACTCCAGGAAGTCTTCTCCTTGATCCCCACGGCTGGTTTAGGTGTTTCTTCCTCTCATTCTCAAAGGTCTCTATGTTCACCTTCCATCGAACACTAATCATAGTAGCTCATAATCCAGCTACCCCTTTCTTTTTCATCTGTCTGTCTCACCAAACTGTGAGCCTCTTTTGAGTAAAACTTGTATTCCAAGTGCCTATTAGTTCAGGGTCTGGCATTTTGGAGGTGCTAGATAATTGCTCTTGGAATGAGTAAATTAATCTGAGTATTGACATGGCTGCCCCCCAGATGAACTTCTCTGTGCCCTGGTGTGAGCAGATGGCCCAGCTGCTGTGGGCTGGGGCAGAAAGAGGCCAACTCCCCCCACAGCTGTCCAGGAATGGAGCATCTGCAGGCTGTTTTGGGAGTCCTAAGCTGGCCTGACAGATGGGGGAGGGCTGAAGGCCCTGAGTGCTTCTGAGCCTTTCTGCAGCTGAGGGGCCACAGGGGGTCATGAAAACATCTGGGAGAATCCAGCTGCTGTGTGCTGGGGCAGAAAGAGGCCAACTCCCCCCACAGCTGTCCAGGAATGGAGCATCTGCAGGCTGTTTTGGGAATCCTAAGCTGGCCTGACAGATGGGGGAGGGCTGAAGGCCCTCAGTGCTTCTGAGCCTTTCTGCAGCTGAGGGGCCACAGGGGGTCATGAAAACATCTGGGAGAAGAGGTCCTGAGGGAAAGCATCCACACCAGATGTTGAGCTTCATGCAGATTAGATAACTAGTCCTGGCCTGGGGTTTCTGACATCTGCTTGTGTGAGGACTCGGGGTTGGGGGAGCAGTGAGATGGCACCGAGAGGAGGCCTGATTGTTTAGATTAAGCACCCCCCAAGTCAGAGATTTAGGGGCCAGGCAGACATAATAACAACTGGAGCTTCTATTTATGGAGTACTTGCTATGTGTCAAGCACTGTGCTGAGCTCTGTACTTGTGTGTCAACTGTTTTTAACCCCACGGGGTAGGAACTCCTACTATTTCTACTTTATAGAAGAGATCAAAATTCAGAGAGGCAAAATAACTTGTCCAAAGCCTCGCAGCTGATGAAGAGTAGAGCTGGGATTTGAACCCGTATGTCTGATGCTTCGGGCTCAGTTCCACCCACTGTACTCTGATTAGAAAGGCTCAGGCTCCCAGTGGTGGATGGTGGGATGTGACTCCATCAGATGTAGGCTCTGGGAGGACATTGGCTAAGACCTAAGGCCTATGCGTTTGGCCCAGTAGACTTAACTCTGCTCTCCAAATTATACCTGAGCCAAGGATTTGGGTGTACATTGTTTTTTAGGAGGTAACTCCAGAAGCACAGTGAGAGACTGGGGAAATGAGACCAGACAGCTAACCAAGGGTGTATTAATGAGACTGGTAGGACAACTAGGCTCAGACTATCTGAGGACCTGTGTAGAGCACACCTGATAATTGTCCCACAGGCAGGGAGAAAGCTAGTTGTTTATCCACCAATTCTACTGCCTCATTGCTTGCGGGTTATTTCCAGGAGTATGATCTCCCTGGCTCTCCAAGCCTGACCCTCTCTACCTCATGTAAGCTGAGCCCACTCCTGTGGCAAGAGGAAGCACTCAGGCTGAGAGATGGAGGTGTGTGAGGTAGGAATCCATTGGCAAGTATGGAAACTGTCTACTGAAGCTGTAAGTGACCTGTGAAGTTGCACCAATGTGATGAAGCAAGGTGCCAGCAGTGTCTGCTAGCTACACTGGCCATACATTTCTGGAAACTCCCAGGAGGTGTCTTATGTGTGCTGTCAAACACGTTTGCTCAGTTATTGCACTCTCTTCTGAGTATTGCTCAGCACTCCCATTTTCCGTGGGCCCTGCAAAGCTAACAGGGGCTACCTTATTCTCATTCTCTGAGTATTGGTGGGTCCATTAGACCCTCATTCCTAGGGCATCTGGACATTTACACTACAACTGCTACCATCTGTAGGTTTTTTCTTTTTCTTGTTACCATAGTCCTCTCTCTTCCTCATGTGGGACTGTGGGATGGGAGACCTGAGAGACAACCACTGCCATGTTGTACTTGAAACAGCCTGGACCTCTGACAGGAAGGCACCAGCTACAGATCTCTTACCTCCCCCTTAGCCTTAGCACAACGAGATACATGGCTGCAGGCACGGGTGGTTCGGGAAGCTCTAAACCCAGTGAATTGGTTAGGACAATCCCTGGTACATTTGCTTCGTACTTATCTTCAAAAGGAGGGAGTTGAAAACAAAGTATATGGGAAAGTCGGTAGATTAGTCCATGCTCATTATGATTGGTACTCAGGGGTTTATAGATTTATTCCTTCATTTATGTGATTGATGTTGGTTGAGTACCTACCATGTGCCGGACACTATACTGAATGTTCCACTGCATGTCCAGTAAGTCAGGCAATGGGTGGGATAAAGGGCTCTGATAGGACAGGAAGGTTGGGAGTCAGCCAGACAGAAAGGGCATTAACTTCTTGCTTCCCCTCTATGTGCTAGCTGGCTTCCAAGGTGGTCTTCAGTGATGGCTGCCTCCTGGTATTCATGTTATGGTGTTTGCACAATATGGGTAATCACACTAGTCATCACACTACACATCTTGGAACTGGACCCTCCAGACCTGGTCGAACCTCCGGATGACTGATAAGCTCCAGCCAACATCTTGACTGCAACCTCATGAGAGACTCTGAGCTACAAATACCCATCTCAACCATTCCTGAATTTCTGGCCCACAGAAACTATGTGAAGTAATAAATCTTTACTGTTGTTTTAAGCCACTAAGTTTTGGGTTAATTTGTTACACTGCAATAAATGATTAATACAGATTTTGGTATCTGGAAGTGGGAACTTCTGTGACTTTCTTCTGGGAATGGCTTTGAGAATAGTTAGTGGTAAAAGACAGAAGGACTTTGAAGAGCATGTTAGTGAAAACCTAAAGTGCCTTGAACAGACTGTTAATAGAAGCCTGGATGGCCTTAGAGGAGGATGTTGGTGAACGCTTAAAAGAAAATAAGAAAATATCATTGGGAAATGAAGGGAAGGGAATCCTTGTTATGTAGGCGTGGAGTTTAGCAGCACTGTTACCTACAATAATGTGAAAAGTAGAAAATGTACCTGATGAACTGGGTGCTCTAGCTAAGGAGACTTCCGGGCAGAGGGTTGAAGCGTTCACTTGGTTTCTTTTTTCTCCTTTTAGTAAAATGTGAGAGGAGAGGGCTAAGCTAAAGTGTTAAATAAGAGGGAGCTAGGACTGGCTAGTTTAAAAAAGTTCTAGCTTCTATAGGTGACAAATGACACTATAATTAAGGACTAGATTCCAGTCAAAGAAAAAATTTGAAGCACTTCTAGGAAAACATGTTCTAAAGATGAAGTTCAGGGTGTGGCTGTAAAATCCTTGTAAAGACCTCAGGAAGTTCTTTTTTTTTTTTTTTAAAATAAAGATGACCGGTAAGGGGATCTTAACCCTTGACTTGGTGTTGTCAGCACCACGCTCAGCCAGTGAGCGAACCGGCCATCCCTATATGGGATCCGAACCCGGGGCCTTGGTGTTATCAGCACCGCACTCTCCCGAGTGAGCCACGGGCCGGCCCAGACCTCAGGAAGTTCTAAAGTGATGCCTCAGAGAAGAATTTAGTAAATAAAAAAGGGCTAACAAGAAGTGTAAGTGTGTTGTCCCTTAGCATTCTCAGCAGAAGCCCAGAGAAGTAAGGGCTTATCTTGAGTAGCTTTGCAAGTGTCTCCTCTGTCTAATGAAGTGAACCCTGATTATTTTCACAGGAGAACCACAAAGCTTTTAAGAAAAACGTATGGGCAAAATCCCCACTGTCTGGAACTAACAGGAGCAGTGGTAGTGCAAGATAAAAAGGGGCCTCTGGACCTCTGAACTTATGTAAAGTTTGGAAAAATTGTGCAGTTGCATATACTGGCTACAATTTATGGTAAAGGAAAGATGCTCAGGTTACCAAGAGACCAGAGGGTAAAGCCAAGAGTCGCGAGGAATTTTTTCCAGGTCATCATTCCAATCAAGGAACTGGTAACATGTGCCCTGTTGGGTTTAAGAGCTGCTATGGACTGTGACTCATGTTTAACTTCTGTTTGTGTCTCTTTAGCTCACAAGTCTTCAGCCTGAGAAGAACTATATATTTGAGTAACCAGATCCAAAGAACTTCATCTACACCTGGGTCTCATTTCCAGGAAGATGTCCTAGCTTTGTAGGTGATGGTGTTATGAGATGAAAGTGGTTAGGACTTTTGGAAAGGGAGAGTGTATTTTGCATGCAGTGGGGTGTAAATCATTGGGGGTGAGAGGTGGTATTACTGTGGTGGTATTACTAGGCACACTCAGCTCCTGGCTAAGTTTCCCCCAAATCTGATACTGGGCATGGAGGTCCAGCGGCCTGCCCCCTTTCAAAAACCATTCAGAAGTCAAATGCTAATCAAAATAGAAGTCAGCTTTTATTCAGGAATACTGGTGACATGAGGAGATGTGAGGCTCACCCATCTCTCTAGTAAACCTGAAGGAGCATGGCCACGCTAAAGCCATCTCCAAGACTCAGATTAACTGAGGGGTTTATAAGAGGGGGCTGAGGGAATGAAACATGGGAAATGAAAAGCAGGAGGGAGGGGCATGTGAACAGTGAGGGCTTCATGCAAAGTGTCAGGTTCAAAGTCTCGCCAAGACTCCTTTTGGTTTCTGCTCCCATCCTTACCTCAGAGTCTGGGTAGTATGTGCAAGTCTGCAGCTTTGGGCTGGCTGGAAAACAACTTTACATTCATGTAAATAATGTCATCTTGCCTCATAACTAAGGTTCAAAATATCAAATAACCATGGGAAAGAGGGAACTCAGAGAAATACATGCCAAGAAAAAAACTGTCTTTTTAAAATTTGCCTACAGCCCATGCAGTCTTAGGTCCCAACATGGCTTCACTCCTGCTCACTCCAAGAGCAGCCAGCCTCCAAGATGACTCTTACCTGTTGGTATCCATTGTGCCTCTAGGGAAGAGATTTCTTGTGTAATCCCCTCTCAAATTAAATAGGTCTGGCCAATAATAAACAGATGTTTCAGAAATAGTGAAGTGTGACTTTTGAGGCAATGTGAAAACGACATTAGAGCCTCCATCTTGCTCTCTCAGGAATCTCTCACTCTGGGAGAAGTCTGCTGTCATGTTGTGAGGATGCCCAAGCAGGCCTGTGGGGAGGTCCATGAGGCAAGGACATGGCAGATGCAAGGACCTGGCGGAGGCAAAGCCAGCATGAACTTTCCAGTCATGTTAGTGAGTGGTTTTGGAAGTGGATCCTCTATCCCGGTCAAATCTGCAGTTCTGGCCAACATCTTGACTACAATCTCATGAGAGATCTTGAGCCACAGCCAGCCAGCTAAGCTGCTTCCAAACTCCTGACCCATAGAAATTGTGAGATTATAAATGCTTATTTTTGTTTTAAACTGCAAAGTTTTAGGTCAATTTTGACACAGAAATAGATGATTGATATGGAGTGGAAGATGGCAAATACTATGAAAAGTTCTTGAGATGTCAGATGAGAACAAAGGGGCCCACTGGGGCCTGGAAATCTGCCTCAGGTGTAGGAATCAGGAACCCCAGGTTCTTGGGAGAGTTAGAGTCTGTAGGATAAGACGACTTCTCAAGAGGGCAAGTGTTAATCTATTGTGATGTAAGTGCTTTACATTGGTATCTAATTTTCCTTCTTCATGGTCTCATAAGAGTTGTTGCAATTAGGGTCTAGAACAGGAAGCAGGGTATATTTTTTT
>NW_007733201.1:98400-112635 GCF_000696425.1 Galeopterus variegatus
CTTTGACTCCAAGTCCTGCATCCTGGGCACAATTGGGCATCTGGGCCCCCAAAGCCTTGGGAAACCTCGCTTCCACAGCTCTGCCAGATGCAGCCAAGTGGGCAGCGCTGGTGCCCGCAGCTTTTCCAGGCTGGTGTTGCATGTTACCAGTGGCCCTGCAGTTCTGGAGTCCTGGCAGAAGCCCTGCTGTCTTGGCTCTACTAGACATTTCCCTGGTGGGGGCTCTCTGTGGGGGATCTGACTCTACATTCCTGCTCAGCATTGCTCTAGTAGATGGTCTCTGTTGTGGCTCCTCTTCTGCGGCAGGTCTCTGCCTCAGTCCCCCGGCTTTTCCATACATCCTCTGGAATCTGGGTGGAGGCTGCCATGCCTCCACTGCTCTCATGTCCTGCTGGCCTGCAGACTTAACACAACGTGAACGCCACTGAGGTTTTGGGCCTCTACTCTCCAGGGCTGCTGCATGAACCGCACTTGGGGCTGCTCCAGCTGGAGCAGGTGGGATGCAGGGAGCAGGTTCCTGAGGGCAGTTGTGCCCCAGGTCTGTCCTCTGAGACAACTTAGTCCTTCTAGGCCTCAGGGCCTGTGATGGGTGGGGCACCCTTCCAGACTTCTCAAATGCCTTTAGGGCATTTTTTCCATTGTCCTGGTTCATAGCATCTGGCTGCCTCACCAGCCAAGATAATGTCTTTAGCAAACAGTTTATCATCTTCACCCTTGCATTTTTCTCCTGCTCTCCATGTTTCTACTGCATGGCCAGGCTGCAAATTTTCCAAATCTTTACGACCCGCTTCCCTTTTAAATTCTGGCTTTACATCATGATTTTGCCGCCATAACTCAGAGTAGGCTCTTAAAAGCAACCATGCAGCTTCCTCAATGCTTTGCAGCTTAGAAATTTCTTTGGCCAAATGCTCTGGTTCACAGCTCCTAAGTTCCAGCTTCCACAAAGTCCAAGGGCATGGACACAATGCATCCAGGTTCCTTGCTATGGTGTAGCAAGGATGATCTTTTGTCCAATTCCCAATAAGTCCCTCATTTCTATCTGAGACCTCATCATCCACATGACCTTTACTGTCCACATTTCTATCAGCATTCTGCTCTCCACCACATAAGTCTCTAAGACATTCCAAACTTTCCCTTTTCTTTCTTTCTTCTTCTAAGTCCTCCAAACTTCTCCAACCTTTGCCCATTACCCAGCTCCAAAGATGCATCCACATTTTCAGGTATCTGTTTAGCAGCACCCCACTCCCTGGTACCAATTTTCTGTATTAGTCCATTTTGTGTTGCTATAACAGAAATACCTGAGGCTGGGTAATTTATAAAGGAAAGAGGTTTATTTGGCTTATGATTCTGGGACAGCTGCATCTGGCATAGGCCTCAGACTGCTTCTACTCATGGCAGAAAGTGGCAGGCAGCCAGCAGGTATAAACAGATCACATGACGAGAGGAAGCAAGAGAGAGGAAGCAAGAGAGAGAAAACAAGAGAGAGAGATTGGAGGTGCCAGGGCCCTTTAAACAACAAGCTCTCACAGGAACTAATAGAGCGAGAACTCACTCATTACTCCCCCCTCCCCCAGGGAGAGCATTAATCCATTCATAAGGGATCTGCCACCATGATTCAATCAGTTTCCAATACTGCCACATTGGGGATCAAATTTCCACATGAGTTTTGGAGGGGACAACACATCCAAACTCCATCACCCAGTCTGTGGGATCTCCTACATTTAACTAAATGGAGGAGGAATGGATCCCAGGAAAATGTGGTCAGGGAGAAACAAGGAGAATCAGGATTGTGGAGTATCATGGAAGACAAATGATGTTGTGATGGTCTTTTTGGTATGCCTACCTGGCTAAGTTCCAGTCTCCAGTTATTTCATCAAGCACTAATCTAGGTGTTGCTATGAAGGTATTTTGTAGATGCGATTGAAGTCCTTCATCAGTTGACTTTAAGCAAGGGAGATCTTCCTAGATAATCTGGGTTGGACTGATTCAATCAGGTGAAAAGTTCTAAGAGCAGAACTAAGGGTTTCCTAGTTCTCAGAAGAAGAAATTTGCTAGCAGGCAGCAGCTTCAGTCCATGCCCCAGAGTGGTAGCCCACCCTGTCCGAGCCTGCCTTGTGGACTTTGGTCTGGCCTAGCCACCCTATACATCTGTGTAAGCCAATTCCTTTCAATAGATCTTTATATGTATATATCTCCTACTGGTTCTGCTTCTGTGGTTGAAGCCTGACTGATTCAAATGTCAAGAAGAAAGAATATTTTTTTCCCCTTTTAAAAAATTAAAACAGTTGATTATACATATTTGTGGGGTACAGATTTGAATATCCATGCCTGTGTACAATATCTGATGATCAAATCAGGGTAATTGGTATATTCATCATTACAAAATGTAATCATTCTTTGTGACCCTTAACTAATTTCTCACAAGTCCCCCTCCCTCTCCCCTTTCCCCCCTCTAGTAACCACAGTTCTGTTTTCTACTTTCAAAAATTCAATATATTATTGTGATTGTTATTTCTTTCTCTCCCTTCCTTCCTTCCTTCCCTCTTTCCTTCCTTTCCTTTCCTCCTTTCCTTCTTTCTTCTTTCATTGTTTCTTCTTCCCTCCCTCCCTCTCCCCCCCTCTTTCTTTCTTTCTATTTATTTTTTAGCTCCCACTTATGAGTGAGGATAT
Organism: Galeopterus variegatus; assembly: GCF_000696425.1. Classification (NCBI taxonomy): domain Eukaryota; kingdom Metazoa; phylum Chordata; class Mammalia; order Dermoptera; family Cynocephalidae; genus Galeopterus; species Galeopterus variegatus. Next base: position 101,071 of record NW_007733201.1, read on the forward strand.
GTGGTATTTCTCTTTCTGTGCCTGGCTTATTTTACTTAACATGAGTTTCTCCAAGCTCATCCATGTTGCTACAAATTTCATTCTTTTTTATGGCTGAATAGTATTCTATTATGTATATATGCCACCTTTTCCTTATCCAGTTGTCTGTCAACAGACATTTAGGTTGGTTCCATATCTTGGCTATTGTAAATAGAGATGCAGTAAAAATGGGAGTGCAGGTATCCCTTTTGACACGTTGATTTCTATTTCTTTGGGTATATACTCAGTAGTGGGATTGCTGGATTGTATGGAAGATCTATCTGTACTTGTTTGAGAAACCTGCATACTGTTTTCCATAGTGGCTGCCATAATTTATAGTCCCTCCAACAGTGCAGAAGAGTTTCCCTTTCTCCGCATCCTTGCAGCATTATTCTCTGTCTTTTTGATAATAGCCAACATAACTGTGGTGAGATGATATCTCAGTGTGATTTTGATTTGCATTTCCCTGATGCTTAGTGATGCTGAGCATTTTTTCATGTACCTGTTGGCCATTTGTATGTCTTCCTTTGAGAAAATAACTGTGGTGAGATGATATCTCAGTGTGATTTTGATTTGCATTTCCCTGATGCTTAGTGATGCTGAGCAGTTTTTCATGTACCTGTTGGCCATTTGTATGTCTTCCTTTGAGAAAAGTCTATTTAGCTCCTTTGCCCATTTTTTAATTGAATTATTTATTTATTCATTTATTTTTACTAAGTCATTTGAGTTTCTCGTATATTATGGATGTTAATACCTTGTTAGATATATAATTTGGAAATATTTCTCCCATTCTGTAGGTTGCCTTTCCACTCTGTCGATTGTTTCCTTTGCTGTACAGATGCTTTTTAGTTTGATATAATCCCATTTGCTTATTTTTTTCTTTTGTCATCTGTGCTTTTGAGGTCTTATTTATAAAGTCTTTGCTCAGTCCTACATCCTGCAGTGTTTCCCCTGTTTTCTTCTAGGAGTTTTATAGTCTCAGATCTTATATTTAAGTCTTTAATCCATCTGGAGTTGATTTTGGTATGTGGTGAGAGGTACAGGTGTAATTTCATTCTTCTACCCATGGATAGCCTGTTTTCCCAGCACCATTTTTTGAAGAGGCTGTCTTTTCCCCAATGTATATTCTTGGTCCTAAGAAGAAAGAACAAGTAATAGTGTTAAATAGTGTTAAATATCACATAGACCAGAGATTCACTCACTGTTCCCCAGAGCAGTAGCTTCATTTAGTTCCTTCTTTAAATACATTTTGGGAATATTAGTTTTAATAAAATTAAACAATTTAAAAAAATATTATTAAAACAATATATTGAGTGTTAACTATGTGCTAGGTACTTTACTTCTTTGTATTTTTTTTTTTTACTTCCAACATTCCTAATTAATTCTTTTTCTTTCTTTTTTTTTTTTTTCCTTTTTGTCTTTTTTTTTTTCGTGTCTGGCAATGGATCGCAACCCTCAGTGTTGCGCCTGTACCGGACCGGGACTGGCAACAGGACCGCAACCCTCCGTGTTGCGCCCGCACCTCGCTCAGCCAGTGAGCGGGAACCAGTCTGTATGTGGGATCTGAACCCTCGGTGGGAGCGCCACCGCGCTCCCAAGCGGTGCACTGTAGCAGTGCGCCACCGGGCCGGCCCTAATTCTTTTTCTTTTTAAATTCTTATTGATTTATAATGGCCTGTTTTTGTTCTCAGTCTCGGGCTCTTGTTTTATGGATGTTATTTCAGCTTATATTTCTTTGAAAATTTTATACATCTTTAAGCATCTTGAAATGCTTGATTATTTCTATTTCCTCAAATATGAATTCTCCCATTATTTTATTTGTTGGATCCCTGACAAGGTGTTGAGTTTCCTAATTTGATTTGCAGTGGTTTGAGTGTCCATGCTGATTGTGAGCTCTTCCTTGCCTTCCCCTTCACTTACCACGGGGCCATGGTTGTCTCAGCCTTGCCCCATCTGTCCACAACTCAGAAGCTCGTCTTATATTAGCAGCTCAGGGCTTTCCCTTCTTGGGGATAGAATAGCTCAAGTTCCTGAGTTACAGCAGACATATATCCCATTCCTGGAATTCATGTGTTCTGTTTTCTCCTTCCATCATGGGTCCACAGCTCAGCTACAGCTGCAACTCCTGGGTAAATAGCAGATACTTTTTAACCCACGTTTGTGGAGGGAAAGCACAGCCTTGTCCCCTGGTCTCACTTGGGAGACTGTCTGTTCTCCCTCCATGCATGAAGAACGTTCAGCTTCCATTCTCCTGTGGGATTTGAGCGTCTCACCCTCAGTACCTGATTCTAGCTCCAGTGCCTGGTGAGCCTTCAGCTTCAGCCACCACTCAAAATTGTAAAATGTTTCTTTATGCCTAGTCTAGAGAGATTTGAATATCATTTCTGAGCATGATTATGTATATCTTAATACTTTAAAACACTTCATGTGCCATTTCTATGAGTTTGGAAAAGGAGGGTATGTCATTCTGAGACCATTATGTCATTCTGAAATAATGTCATAAGTGGCATTATTTCATTTAATCCTCACAATAACCCTGAGAGGGTACTCTTATGATCGCTACTTTTCAGACATGAAAACTGAGGTTCGAAGAGATTAAATCATCTGTCCAAAGTCATTCACCTAGTAAGTAGTAGTTGATTCAGGATTCAAACACCAAAACATAACTCCAGAGCTCATGACATGAACCACTACCACATACAACAGAACTTTGCAGAGGCTTTAATGTGTGCTGTTGGGCACTGTGAATGTCCAAGAGTGGTTGTGCAGAATCTCCCAAATTGATCTTACCTTATTCCTGTTAAGTTTCTTTTACTACTAGGGTTCTAAAGACATATTTTGGGAAATTCTATTCTAGAGATTAAGCAGAATAAAAGTTGAGGAGAAGCCATTGAAACAGGCTGTGTAATAGTTGGATTTTGCTAGGTAAGGCTGTGATAGCAAACAGCTCCTCAAATATCAGTGCCTTAATCGAATAACACAATTTTCTTTCTTTTTTTTTTTTTTTTTACATTTGTTTATTTATTTATTTTCATTGAATCACAATTGATTATATATGTTTTTGGGATTCAATGTTGACATACGTTGATCAAGTCAATATTACTAGTATGTATATTGTTACAAATTGTACTTATTCTTTTTTTAAAAAAATTTTTTATTGATCAAAATTGATTATACATATTTTTGGGGTTCAGCATTGAGTTATGTTGATCAGATCAATATTACTAGCATATATATTGTTACAAATCATAGTTATTCTTTATGCTCCTTGTCCAGTCTCTCCCCCTCCCCCTATTTCTCCCCCCCCTCTAATTACCCTAGATTTCTTCTCTCCTTCTGAAAGAATAATGGTTATTCTGTTGATTTGTTGCCTAGGTGATCTGTCCAGTGCTGAGGAGTATGATCAGGTCACCCAATATTATCATAGAGCAGATGCTTCTTCTGTCACTCTGAAATGGGCTTTGTGGAGAGAGACATCCTCTTCTTTATCTCTGCTGGTGACTTTCCTCGTGTCAACGCACTCCTGTGGTTGGCAGACCATCTGCATGGTGGTTGTGGCATCTAGCTGCTTTTGCAGCAGCCATGGTTATTGTGGTGGCTTTGGTGGGCCACCCACATGGAGGTGATGTTTTCAGCTTGCTCCTTGGTGCTGGTGGTGTGCCTGGTTGTGGAGAGTGTCTGATCCCTGGCTCCATACCCTGGGTCCCTGGGAGGGCCCTGAGGCGCTGGTGCAGTGTGCCTGGTTGTAAGAGGGGGATCCGGTCCCTGGCTCCATACCTTAGGTCTCTAGGCAGGCCCCAAGGTGCTGGTGTAGTGTGCCTGGTTGTGGGAGGGTTGTCCGGTCCCCAGATCCATACCTTGGGTTCTTGGCTGGGACCCGAGGTGCTGGTGGTGTGAATGGTTGTGGGTGGGGTCCTGCCCCTGGCTCATTGCCTAATGTCCCCTGGTGAGCCCCAAGGCACGGGTGGTGTGCCTGGGCCATGACTAATTTTTTGTCCTTTGCTTACTTCCAACACAGGGGAACTTCCTGTGGGAACCAGTACTTGAGCCCTGTGGTTGAGCTAAATTGCTGCTTTGTTGCTGTTTCCCTAGGGAAGGCTTTTTGTGTAGCTCAGGGTTTAATGGTTGACCTTATAGGTACTTCCAGCTCTCCAGAGACTCGGTGCACCTGGGTTGTGTAGGAACTCTAATCTGAGCCTGAGTTTTTTCGTCAAACTGCACCCCAGGCAATTCTGCATTCCCAACCAGTCTCCTCTGAGTGGACCTGCACTGATTGGGGGGTGGGTCAGCTGTTCTTGCTGTGTCCCAGTGTTCTCCTGGTGGGCCTGTCTCCCCCACTGCCTGTGCTCCAAACACTTCTCATGGGATGGACCCTGTGCTGGTCCCTTGTGTTGACTCACTGGCCTCTGACTGGCTCCTCTTTTTCAGCTGTTCTGGCTCCTCACTCCTGAATGGGTCCACAGGAACCCTATTAGTGGTCTTGCTGTCCTGGGGGCCACCAAGTCCCTCTTCTCCACTGCCATCTCCAAGTTACTCCATCTGAAGGGCACAGCTGCAGCCTCTGCCGGCTCCTGCTCCATGCACTCAGCAGCTTCAGCATTAAAGCAGCCGTGGACCAAAATGCTCAGAGCAGTTTTTTCTTTCTCTTATTGTGGTTTCTCCTGCCTTCATGAACTCTGTATGTCTCTCCTCCTCTTCCCCTGAGCTCCAGCAGCCCCAGCTTGGCTGATGTTACATTTTTATAGTTGTAAATTGGTTAATTTGTGGGAGAGAGTGATGCTAGGGACCGGCTATTCTGCCATCTTGACTGTAACCCAAATTGTACTTATTCTTTATGCCCCTTGTCCGATCTCTCCCTATCCCCCTCTTCCTTCCCCCTCCCACCACTGATAACCCTAGATTTCTTCTCTCCCTCTGAAAGAGTAATGGTTACTCTGTTGATTTGTTGCCTAGATGATCTGTCCAATCCTGAAAGGTTTGATGAGGTCCCCCAATATTATCATAGAGCAGATGCTTCTTTCACTCTGGCATGGGCTTTGTGGAGAGAGACATCCTACTCTTTTCTTTGGTCTCTGCTGGTGACTATCCTTGTGTCAATGCACTCCAGTGGCTGGTGGACCATTTGTGTGGTGGTTGTGGTGTCTAGCTGCTTTTGTGGAAGCCATGGTTACTGTGGTGGCTGTGGTGGGCCACCCACATGGAGGTGATGATTTTGGTATGCTCCTTGGTGCTGGGTGTTGGCCTGGTTGTGGGCAGGGGGTCCAGTCCCTGGCTCTGTACCATGGGCCCCCAGGCAGGGCCCCAAGGTGCTGGTGGTGTGCTTAGGTCTGGGTGGGGTTCTGGTCCCTGGCTCCATGCCCTAGGCCTCTGGGTAGGCCCCAAGATGCTGGTGGTATGCCTGGATGTGGGTTGGGTTCTGGTCCCTGGCTCCATGGCCTGGTCCCCCAGTGGGGCTCCAAGGCACTGGTGGTGTGCCTGGATATGGAAGTGGGGTCTGGCCCCCAGCTCCATTGCCCAGGCCCCTGGGCGGGGCTCTGAGGTACTGGCAGTATGCATGGTTGTGGGCAGGTGGTCCGGTCCCTGGCTCCATACCTCAGGTCTTCTGGTGGGTCTAGACGTGCTGGTGTTGTGCCTGGGCCATAACTAATTTTTTGTCCTTTGCTTACTTCTAACATGGGGGAACTTCCTGTGGGAACTAGTACTTGAGCTGTGTGGTTGAGCTAAACTGCTGCTTTGCTGCTGTTTCCCTAGGGAAGACTTTTTGTGCAGCTCACGGTTTAATGGTTGACCTTATAGGTACTTCCAGCTCTTCAGAGACAGGGTGCACATGGGTTGTAGAGAAACTCTGATCTTGGCCTGTATCTTTTCATCAAACTGTACCCCATGCAATTCTACATTCCCAACCAGTCTCCTCTGAATGGTCCTGCACTGATTGGGGGGTGGATTGGCTGTCCTTGCTGTGTCCCACTGTTCTCCTGGTGGGCCTGTCTCCTCCACCGCCTGTGCTCCAAACACTTCCCCTGGGATGGGCCCTGCACTGGTCCCTTGCGATTACTCACCAGCCTCTGAATGGCTCCCTTTTTTTCAGCTGTTCTGGCTCCTCGCTCCTGTGTGCGTCCATGGGAACCCTATTAGTGGTCTTGCTGTCCTGGGGGCCACCAAAGTCCTCTTCTCCCCTGCTGCCTCCAAGCAATTCCTTCCTAAGGGCACAGCTGTGGCTTCTGCTGGCTCCTGCTCCATGTGCTCAGCAGTTCTAGCCTTTTTCTTTTTTAAAAATAGGATCTGAACCCGTGGCCTTGGTGTTATCAGCACTGCACTCTCCCAAGTGAGCCATGGGCTGGCCCAGCAGTTCTAGCCTTAAAGCAGCTGGAGCACAAAATGCTCCAAGCAGTTTTCCTTTCTCTCATTGTGGTTTCTCCCTCTTCACAAACTCCCTAGGTCTCTCCTCTCCTTCTGCTGAGGTACAGTGAGCTGGAGCACAAAATGCTCCAAGCAGTTTTCCTTTCTCTCATGTGGTTTCTCCCTCTTCACAAACTCCCTAGGTCTCTCCTCTCCTTCTGCTGAGGTACAGTGGCCCCAGCTTGGCTGTTGTTACATTTTTATAGTTGTAAATTTGTTGATTTGTGGGAGAAAGTGACGCTGGGGACCATCTATTCTGCCATCTTGACTGGAACTCCAGCCACAATTTTATTTCTCACGTTACATGTTAGCACCTACAGTTTGGCTGCAGCTCTGCTCAATATGTCTTTCGTCTTGGAACCCAGGCAGAAAGAGTCACCCTAACCCATGACATGCTATTCTCCTGACAGAAGAGAAAAGCAAGAGGTCTGGTAGAAATTTGCAACACATCTCAACTTCAACATGGACATGACATGTCACCTTTGCTCACTTGCTGTTGGCAAAGCTTGTCACTGGTGTATTAGTCTGTTTTCTGTTATTTATTATGCAGTTTGTGAAACAGGTTAATTTATAAAGAAATGAAATTTATTTCTTACAGTTTCAGAGACTGAGAAATACACAGTCTAGGGGGCGCATCAGGTGAGGGCCTTTATCTGGGTGGGAACTCTCTACAGGGTCCTGTGGCAACACAGCAGCAATCACATGGCAAGGATGGCAAGAGCTCTTTCATGTGCTCTTCTTCTAAAGCCACCACTCTGCATTCATGATAACCCACTAGACATCAGCGCATTAATCCATGAATGGAATAATCTATTTATGAGGACAGAGTCCTCACAATCCAATCACCTCTCCAAGCATCTTTCAGACACCAGAATCGATTTCTCATTCTCTTAACACCATTGCAATGGGGATCAAGTTTTTAACACATGAACTTTTGAGGGACACATTTGATCCAAAACACTTGGCCAAGCCTAAAATCGATGGGAAGAGAATGTACACTCCCTTTAGAGGTAATAGAAGAGCAAATAACTCCAACAATAATTCAGTCTACTAAAAAAAGTGGAGCCAAGTATTTTCAGTGCAGTGGGGAGGGAAGTTGAAGCTGTACTATAAAGGTTTTAGGGAAAGCATAGGAGGTGTGGAAGTAGGAGAGGACAGAAGGCCTGTGGGCTGAGGATTTTTATGGTTTCATGTGGCCTCATGGTCAGTAACAGAGTCCTTCCAGCCTAGGACATGATGCTGGAGGAGTGTGGGGGTACCTGGGTATCTTCTCTGATATCAGTCCTCCCTCCCCCCATTAGAGATGAGTGCCTTGATCATTCTGATATGCTTTATACATTCAGAGAGCTCTCCTAACAAAAATTTTTGGATCTATTTATATTCTTCATTTATTTCCTTCCCCTTTCAATTGCTCCCTATTCAGCAGCTGATGATCCCCACCCTATAACCTGAATGTGTTGTCATCTTTGATACCAAAGGGAAGTCCATTTTTAGAGCTCTGCCTGCTTTTCTTCCCCTTCTTTATAAAGGTGATTAAGATTTATTTTTACCTGGATGAAAACAGCCTTCATTGATTTCTGCCCCACAGAGATGGGAGGATACTTGCTTCACTCAGAGAGGAGGTTAACCCTTTTCTTACTGCCACTGAGGTAGGCCACACCATGCCCCCCAGGCATGTACAATGGGAAAACAGAGTCAGAATTGTCTTGCTTTGTATAGAAGCAGCAACCCCCAAATTAGAGAATGTGGTCTTTCTGTGATCAGTATGGAAACTGTTTTGAGGATGCTAACTCTTTGGAAGCTTTTTTCTGGATGACTACTAGAGGAGAGTGTGACTTTCTTCAAACCAGCTTTAACTGTGTGGATTCAATTCTCTCAGGCTGGGATATTTACTTTTTCCTTCTCCTCATTCTTACATCCTAATACCCCAGAGCTCTCTGTTCTTGTCTTACAAGAGACACTTCCATATATTTAGGTATTCATTATAGCAATATACCACATCCATGCACCAAAATCTGCATTAGTTTTCTATTGCTGTTGTAACAAGTGTGTTTATCACATTCTTGATTGCTGAAAATAATACAAATTTATTATCTTATAGTTCTGGAAGTTAGAAGTCTTAAATGGGTCTTATGGGTCTAAAATTAAGGTGTCAGCAGAATTGCATTTCTTCTGTAGGCTCTAGGAAAGAATCCATTTCTTTGCTTTTTCCAGCTTCTAGGGGCTGCCCACATTCCTTGGCTTGTGGCCCCCTTCTGTCTTCAAGTCCAACAATGAATGGCCAGTCAAGTCTTTCTCATGATGCCATCTCTAGTTCTGATTCTTTTGCCTCTTTCTTCCCCTTTAGGGATCCTTGTAATTACAGTGGACCCATTCAGATAATCCAGGATAATCTCCTTATTTAAGGATCAGCTGATCTAGCAACTGTAATTCCATCTGCAACCTTAATTCCCTCTTGCCGTGTAACTTAACATAGTCATATCTTCTGAGGATAAGGACATGGACATCTTTGGGAGGCCATTATTTTGTCTACCCCAGCACCCAAATCTTTTACCTTTGTCAAAATTGCAAATGGAGATAATTTTTTACCTGCTTGGAAATCCGTAGGGGTCAGGAACGTAAGAGGAATATACTGTATAGTGTATCACACAAACAATTGCAATTTAATCTTATTCTAAAGCATTCTTTGACCACTGCAACAATATGAATTTTCTCTGGCTGCATTCTGTAGTTCCCAGACTCCTATCATCTTGATGGGTAATACTTCCATATCCCAACTCATCTCTTTCCCTCCCTATTTTTTTTCAAAAAATTCACAATCTTTCTCCTGTATTATGCAGAGCAATTTGTTCTTAAGTCTCTACCTCTACACTCAGCTCTGAGACTACCTTAGCACACTGATCCTGTCTTTTTTTGAATTTTTGATAGTTTGGCATTAATTTTGATTTTTAAAATATTGCCTTAAATATTATTTATCTTGTAAGTCTCTACCTCTACACTCAGCTCTGAGACTACCTTAGCACACTGATCCTGTCTTTTTTTGAGTTTTTGATAGTTTGGCATTAATTTTGATTTTTAAAATATTGCCTTAAATATTATTTATCTTGGTTACTGAGTTTTTGGTGCCCTTTTAAATTCTGCACCTGAGGTGAATGCTTCACACTAGTCCAGTCCGTCCCCTGCCTCCCTCAAACTCCCTCCAGTGCCGTGTTGCCAGGTGAGCCTCTCCTGTACCCAGGTTCTCTCCAGGAAGAAGAGAAGAATGGAAAGATAAATAAAATCCTGAGGCAATTGAGTAATTGACCCAGAGAGGCTAAGCTTTACACCAGTAAGAACAGACTTTTCTACCAAGCAGAAAGGAGGCTCAGAGCAAATGAGGCTCAGCAAAGCACAGTCAACTATGGTGATGGTTCTTAGGCTTTAGGCACATCAGAATCACCTGGAGGGCTGGTTAAGCCACAGATAGCTGTGCCCACCCCTGGAGTTTCTGATTTAGTAGATCTATGGCAGAGCCTGAGAATTTGCATTTCTGGGGATTACTGAGGCTGAAGATTTGAGAACCATATTTGAGGAACTACTGATGTATAGAGAATAAAGAATATTAAATAGTTACATTTATAAAACTTGTAATTGTGAAATAAATATTCAAGACACTCTCTCATCGTGAACATTCAGACCACATAAATGTGATTGTCCCTACCCCTGCCCCGCCTCTGAACTCATATACTTAGAGGCAGCTTCTGATAACAGGTTCTTGTGTATCATTCAAGTCATGTTCTATGTACTTAGAAAGATGTATCTGTAAATACAAGTGTTTGTCTGTGTTACATAACAGTTTTACACAAATGTAGGCTTACTATACTCTGCTCTGCAACTGGCTTTTTCCTCACTCAATGTCTTAAAAATCTTTCCAAAAGATTGATACATGGATGAACACCATGCTTTTCAATACAGCTCAGAATTCCCACTTTCTTATATTTTCCTAATAAATTGTAATGAAGATGTATTTCTTCTACAGGAGTAAAAATAGAACATTTAAAAATAATCGTAGAAATAATAGAACATTTAGAATAATAGTAGAAAGAGTGGTCATAATACTTATTGAGAGACTACTAAGTCTCTAGGCGTTATGTAACTCTATGAATTATCTTATTTAATCCTCTTGGTAGCCCTGTGGGATAGGAATCTTTATCGTACTTTACAGATGAGGAAACTGAGACTCAGATGAATTGTCTAACTTTGCTCAATGTATTATATCCTGTAGGTGGCAGAGCCAGGATTTGAATACAGATTTAAATTTTTTCAAAGACTGTTCTTTAACCATTATTTCTTGATGTTTCTAAGTATTTCTCAAGGTCTAGTCTTTATAAGATTCAGAGGAAGCCACTGAGTTACATTCAGTGATGAAAGTGACAAGAGCCTCATGTCAACAGTTAAGTGATGATAAACTTGACAACCACAGAGAACAGAGTTAAGAGAGATGCCATGGGGAGTGACTGGTTAAGTAGCCCAGGAGTGGATGGGATACTATTTGCTCTTTTCTGCAGAGTCTGGGGTGAGCTCTGTGATTGGAGCAGTAAGTGTTACAGAGCATAGATGCCTATAAGATCCTCCCAGGACAAGATTCCTTAGCTCAGGTCTAGCACAGTAAGAGCCAGCTCAGTCTTTCTTATTCTGTGCCCTTTTCCTTGTACAGGATGTTTAGATTCCCCATTCTTCCTGGCCCAGTGCTGGACCCTAACATCACTCCCTGGCTATAAAAGCTGTGATGCTTTTGATTTGCAAATAATAGAAAAGCCAATTTACATTAGGTTAAATGACAAAGGAAGTTGTGTTGGCTCACATAACTGACTATTTCAGAGACACCATGCTTCAGGCATGGTTTGATCAGGGTGCTGGTTATGTTTCCTTGTGAGTTATCTGTGTTGGTTTTGTAATGTGTCGATTTGGCTAGCTTGAACTGTGTTTTCCATAATTCCCTTTCCTTTATGTTTCTTATTAGGGTGGATCACAAAAGATATTTTAGGTAAGATTTATTTTATTTTATGTATTTATTTTAAAATTTATTTTAAATTTTTAATTTTTTTATTTCTATATTTATCTTTACATGGTATAATCATTTTTTTGGTGGCTCTTTACCAATTTCTT
>NW_007733201.1:113429-115687 GCF_000696425.1 Galeopterus variegatus
AGATATTTTAGGTAAGATTTATTTTATTTTATGTATTTATTTTAAAATTTATTTTAAATTTTAAATTTTTTTATTTCTATATTTATCTTTACATGGTATAATCATTTTTTTGGTGGCTCTTTACCAATTTCTCACTAACCACTCCCCCTGCTTCCCCTTTCCCACCACTGGTGGCCTCAGTTCTGTTCTCTCCTTTTGAAAGAAAATTCAACAAATTATCGTGATCATTGTAACTTTGTTTCTTTCCCTTTTTATTTGTTTATTTTTTTCAGCTCCCATTTTTGAGAGAGGACATGTGGTATTTCTCTTTCTGTGTCAGGCGAGATTTAGAGGGTGGAAATGAAACTGCAGCTATTTTGGCTTTCAGCACTCAGGAGCTCAGGAGGTTGGGCAGGCACATGGAGCGGTGAAGTGTGTTTAGTATCCTATTTCACAATCACACGCTCTATCACCGTTCCTGAAGCTGTGCCAGGTGGCTGAGTTCACAGGCGTTTCCAGCCCTGATTACATGTTCCAGAATTGCAAAATCTCAAGCCTAATGTTGAACTTAGGCTACCAGTCCAGGCTCCCTCTCCCTTCTGGTGAGCCTTCTTCTGAAGCTCTTTCTTTCTTTTTTTCCTGACTACAAATGGGCAGACCATCCCAATCAACTTAAAGATATTCTAATAAGGCTAAACCTCATTCTTAGGCTCAGGTTCAGGATTTTAATCCCTTCCTTCCAGGAGGATTCTTGGCTCCTTGATAGACTACTCACTTATTCTTCTTACTAAGACATTTCTGCATTCCTAGGAGCTTTGGGAGAAGTATCTTTCGTCAGGAGAGGATGGTCCTTGTTACATCCTTTTCCAAGGTAAAGTGTCTCCTCCCACCTAATTTGCATAAGTAAGAGGGTCACCCAAGTAACTCTTCCCAGAGCTGAGAAGACAGAGAGCTGCAGAATTTCTTGCTGGTCCACTTCAGCAGAGAAGACTCCTCAGCTGCTCTCATGAAAGAATCAAGTTTTCTGTCTTACTCAACCTCTTGTACCTGAACTGACTCTGCAGTCATCTTTATGAGATGACCTCATGTGAATAAATAGAGTGAGGTTTATTCAATAAAAACAAATTTCCATTGAGTCCAGTGTACTGGGGAAGTCACAGGGAAGGGATGAGCTTGGAGGGATGGGCAGTGAAAGGACGACAGGACCCGAGCTGACAGTTCACTGGAGAAGTTCTGCTTTATTCGGGGGAGAAGCATACATTTATATAGAGCCAGGTTCCAGGAGCGGGTGGTTAGTACACGGGGCGGTAGTTGATTGGCCGGGGGTGGGTAATGATTTCTGATAGGNGCCTCCTTTGGGGTCTTCTATGGGGCCTTACAGGCCCAAATAATAAAACCATCTCCTGGACACCTTTTGGGGCCCTCTGCCTCCAAAACTCCCCCTGGCGCATGCTTCAAATGTGGAAAGGAAGGTCACTGGTCGCGATCCTGCCCCTCGCCCAGACCACCCACCACTCCATGCCCCAAGTGTCAAAGAAGGGGACATTGGGGCTCCGATTGCCCATTCACCCGAAGGGGAGATTGGCCAACCAAACTCCAGCCATCCTGGGCATCTCAGACACCTTTGATGGGACTGGCTGAGGAAGATTGAAGGGGCCCTGGGTCCTTCCCAACCATTACCATCACAAAAAGCGAGCCCAGGGTAACTATTATTGTAGATGGTCGTCCTATTTCCTTCCTCTTAGACACAGGGGCCACATTTTTGGTCTTAAAGGAATTTAAGGGATCAACTACACCCAGTAGTTCTCCTATAGTCAGGGTAGGAGGAAAGCAAATTTTTCCCTATAAAACACCTCCGTTAACCTGTCACATCGAGGGCGTCCCATCCTCTTTCTCTCATTCCTTCTTAGTCATGCCCCAATGTCCCGTCCCTCTATTGGGAAGAGATATTCTCACCTAATTACATGTTTCCATCTCTGTATCTCCCTCCTCCTCCTCTGTAGCCTCATTCCTTTTAGTCCTCATTTCCGAGGATGACAAAGACACACCTTACCCCTCCTTAATTCATCCCATCAACAACATTATTTGGGATATCTCCAACCCTTCTTCTGCCCACTGCGTTCCCATAACAATTTGGCTAAAAGATCCCTCCAAATATATAAATCAGTCTCAGAACCCCCTCAGCACCACAGCGCTTCGCGGACTCCAACCCATTGTCAGGACCTTCTCAGGAAGGGATACCTCCGCCACACTCAATCGCCTTTCAATACTCCCATACT
>NW_007733202.1:0-1841 GCF_000696425.1 Galeopterus variegatus
AAGTTTTAGCATAGTTGACTCTTTCAAATGTAGGTTTTCTCCTGAAGATTTTAAAAATTTTCTTTGTTTTTAAATATCATGTTTTTCTTCTTGCAGTAAGATTTAAGACTTTCTATTGGCTTAAGGATTGTTGTTCTCTTGACTAAAAGTGAAACAAGAGAACTATTATCATTGCTAGGTGCTCTACTTTGTATGAATAGATTTAAAATTGGAATGATCTGTATGCCTGAAATTATTAAGTCTACACTATTATATTAAATAATAAAATCTATAATATGGTCTATAATAAATTCTGAAAAGGTCTGTATAGAGCAAACACTTACAGAGGCTTTATATTTCTCCACTTGCTTCCTTTATACTTTGAGGGCTGTGTACCTATGGAAAATGTCTGTCCTGAAAAGGAAATAAAATTAAGTTCAAGACTTGTTCTGGGCCGACCCCGTGGCTCACTCGGGAGAGTGTGGCGCTGGGAGCGCAGCGGCGCTCCCACCACAGGTTCGGATCCTATATAGGGATGGCTGGTGGTGCGCTCCCTGGCTGAGTGCGGTGCGGGCGACACCAAGCCAAGGGTTGTTATCCCCTTACCGGTCCCCCAAAAAAAAAGAAAAAAAAAAAAAGACTTGTTCTAACTTTGTATGCATCCTTTTAATTTTAAGATCTCATTCATTCAGGTTAGTGAATAGGTCCATTTCTATACACGATTTTGTATTTGCATACTCATTAGAAGCACAGGTCAATTAAACCACATATTATATAATTTCCACTGTATTAGGGATTATTGTAAATTGAGTTCCCTGGAAAACAGACTAGAGATGGAAGTTTGTGTGAAGTCAGCTCATTAGGAAGAGTCCTCAAGGAACAGCATCGGTGAGTGAAGGACTGGGCAGTGGGAGAAGATGATCTGTCAANGTCCTCAAGGAACAGCATCGGTGAGTGAAGGACTGGGCAGTGGGAGAAGATGATCTGTCAAGCAGGTGCAAGACAAGACAATTCCACAGGGAACTCTGGAGCGGGTTGGCCCTTCCCCTCTGAGTTGTGCTGAACTGAGGGAAGGGGCCAGGCATTGATCAGTCATTGGATGTAGCTGCCTGCTAGGGGATGTGACCTTGGAAGAGATGGCTCCTTCCACTGAGGACAATACCTCAGAAAGGATCCAGCGCGAACCTTCAGCAGACAGACTCCCTGCAGCTGGAAGAATAAATGCCCCAGTCCTGAAGGAGGGGTCTGGATGACACATTACAGCATCCTNTTGAAATCTTTCTGTTCTTTTTATGTAAGTGCTTATTGCAATAAACTTCCTTCTTAGTAGTATTTTTGCAGTATCCCACAGGTTTTGGCATGGTGTGTCTGTATTTTCAATCATTTCAAGATATATAAAGCAAACACCATTAGACCTATAGAAGAGGTAAACCCTAATACAATAATAGTTGGGGACCTGGACACCACTCTGTCAATATTGGACAGATTGTCTAGGCAACAAATCAACAGGGAAACACAGGATTTAAAGTATGCTTTAGACCAAATTGGACCTGGCAGATATTTACAGAAAATTTCATCCAACAACTGCAGAATATGCATTCTTCTCATCAGCACATGGAACATTTTTTAGGATAGACCACATGTTAGGCCACAAATTAAGTCTCCACAAATTTTTAAAAATTGAAAACATTTTGGGCCGGCCCGGTGGTGCACTGCTATAGTGCGCCGCTTGGGAAGTGTGGCGGCGCTCCCGCCGAGGGTTCGGATCCCACATACAGACTGGCCGCTCACTGGCTGAGCAAGGTGCGGGAGCAACGCCGAGGGTTGTGATCCCGTAGCCGGTCCCGGTCCAGTACGGGCGC
>NW_007733202.1:2669-36726 GCF_000696425.1 Galeopterus variegatus
CACTCGGGAGAGTGTGGCGCTGGGAGCGCAGCGGCGCTCCCACCACAGGTTCGGATCCTATATAGGGATGGCTGGTGGTGCGCTCCCTGGCTGAGTGCGGTGCGGGCGACACCAAGCCAAGGGTTGTTATCCCCTTACCGGTCCCCCAAAAAAAAAGAAAAAAAAAAAAGACTTGTTCTAACTTTGTATGCATCCTTTTAATTTTAAGATCTCATTCATTCAGGTTAGTGAATTGGTCCATTTCTATACACGATTTTGTATTTGCATACTCATTAGAAGCACAGGTCAATTAAACCACATATTATATAATTTCCACTGTATTAGGGATTGTTGTAAATTGAGTTCCCTGGAAAACAGACTAGAGATGGAAGTTTGTGTGAAGTCAGCTCATTAGGAAGTACAACCCAAAATGAGGAAAAAAAAAAAGAATTATACAGAGATGGCTCCTTCCACTGAGGACAGTACCTCAGAAAGGATCCAGTGCGAACCTTCAGCAGACAGACTCCCTGCAGCTGGAAGAATAAATGCCCCAGTCCTGAAGGAGGGGTCTGGATGACACATTACAGCATCCTTTATAGGTGCTGTCACTGATTTCCTGGTACCTAAGTTGGCTCCAGAAGGTATTCCATCAGTATCTATTCCCTAGATAACCCTCGTAGAGAGTGTGGGAGATGATCACAAGCTATACAAATATTCACAAGACTTTCATTATAATAGAAAAGTACACTATCTCTTTATAAAACATTTCAGTTATCACTCTTTGAGGTTATAAAGCTGGAAGAATAAATGCCCCAGTCCTGAAGGAGGGGTCTGGATGACACATTACAGCATCCTCTATAGGTGCTGTCACTGATTTCCTGGTACCTAAGTTGGCTCCAGGAGGTATTCCATCAGTATCTATTCCCTAGATAACCCTCGTAGAGAGTTTGGGAGATGATCACAAGCTATACAAATATTCACAAGACTTTCATTATAATAGAAAAGTACACTATCTCTTTATAAAACATTTCAGTTGTCACTCTTTGAGGTTATAATTTTTTTTTTCCTTTTTGTCTTTTTTTTCGTGACCGGTAACGGGATCACAACCCTCGGTGTCACACCCACACCGTGCTCAACTTTTTTCCTTTTTGTCTTTTTTTTCGTGACCGGTAACGGGATCACAACCCTTGGTGTCACGCCCGCACCACGCTCAACCAGTGAGTGGACCGGTCTCTATATGGGATCCACACCCTCGGTGGGAGCGCCGCTGCACTCCCAAGTGCCGCACTCTACCAGGAGCGCCGCTGCACTCCCAAGTTCCGCACTCTACCAAGTGCGCCACCGGGCTGGCCCAAGGTTATAATTTTTTAAAAAGAACTATATCATATTTATTATTTTAACATCACATTCTTATCAGTTTGGAAAATGTGTCTATTTAAGGCTTGCCAGGTAGAAAAAATTTTAAATGAAATTTTTTTTTTACGCGCCCGCACCTCGCTCAGCCAGTGAGCGGGAACTGGTCTGTATGTGGGATCCAAACCCTCAGCGGGAGCGCCACCGCACTTCCCAAGCGGCGCACTGTAGCAGTGCGCCACCGGGCTGGCCCTTAAATGAAATTTTGAAGGTATCAATGCAAATGAAAAAAATAAGGAAGCATCTTTTGAGTTAGCATGACCACATGATCTCAGATTCAGGAAAGGTAGGTGGAAAGATAAAGTAAGAGTGTGTGAGGATGTATGCAAAAGAGTGGTGTGAAAAAAGCTAAGAATTACAATGAACATTTCTGGTGTTTTTTGATAGTCATGTTTTAAGCAAAAATTGCTTGGGGCAGATTGGATATTGTTCCCTGACAGTGGGGAAATCAGAGCTGCTCTGAACTGCTCTTCTGTTTCCAACTTCCTTTTCTAGGACAATGATGTTCATACTGGAAACATCTAGCGCAACAGAGAGAGAATGGAAACCCAAAACTGTGAAGGGCTAGTCAGAGTTCCCCTTGTCACTTCAAGTAAATTCAGGTCTCCAGATAGAGACAAATGATCTGACGGGTACTAAATGTTCTTTACACGTATGATTGGACTCTCACCACTGGTGATCTTTAAGGAATCACAGAGAATAGGAGGTATGATAGAAAACTAAAAGTGAAACAAATGTTGTTTCGATATTTGATGGGAGGATAAAGATCTATTTTGGAAAACATAAATTGGTGCACTTGACTTAAATTAAACTGTGAACAATTAGAAAGGAAAATAGTAACAATTGGAGTGCTCATATCCAGCTAGTCTCATCTCTTGCTTTGGAGGGAAGCAGGTGGAATAGTAATATAAGCAAGGGCCCTGTAGGCAGAAGCCCTGGGTTTGAATCCTCATTCTGCCACTTGTCAAATGAATGACTGTAGTTGTGTCACATAAATGCTCAGAACTTGTTTCTTCATGCATCTGTAACCCCATTGAAATCATGGGCTCCTGTAGTTCAACCCTGGGAAGCACAACCCAAAATGAGGAAAAAAAAAAAGAATTATACCCTTATTTGCCTTTCTCTTAAAATATATAAAAGGGATCCAACTCAGAATCCTCAGCTGTTCATATCCCATTTACTCTTCTCGGTTTTTTTCTCTCCCCACCCTCCAGAAACTCAGATTTGACAAATGCTGGAAGAAATCTCTGGCTTCCACCTGGACCACATAGATTTCTTTCCCTTTTCAGTGCTCCCTCCCTCATACACTCACCCACATCTCCATGCTTTATTATTTTTGACTGACAACTGATTTCTCCAAGTCTTTCCCCTCCTAAGCCTTTCAAGTTCTATCTTCCTCTATTAATTCTCTGTCGACTCTAACTCCGATGTACAAAGAGCCCAGGACCAGTCTGGCTGAGACAGCTCTTAGGATGATGGGGGAGAAACAAACGGAGGATTGGGGAAGGCAATTATGGGCTTCTCTTGGCAGCTTGGAGGAGGGGGGGAGTCTGAGATCGATGTCATTCTTTGGTGAGCATTCATTGCTTGCCAGATTTGTGCTTGGTGCTGGAGAACCAGCAAGGAGCATGACAGACAAAGCCCTGCCTCTTGAGTTCATGGTGATAAGTAATATGAAAGAAAAGAAAGTAAATGTTGAGAAATAAGCTCTTCCTCATTTCCCTCTGAGAACTACTTAGAAGGGCCTTTACTGCTCATATTTCTACCAGCATTTTGGTCACCACTATTTAGACAGTCCCTAAAACATTCCAAACATTCCCTAGTCTGAGCCCTCACCAGAATATAGACTTTTTGTAGCCTCCTTCTCTATATGCTTCCAGTCCCTGCACAACTCCAGTTCCAAAGCTGCTTCCATGTTTTCAGGTATTCATTATTACTGACAACCCACTTCTTTAATAATACCGATTATCTGTATTAGTCTATTTTCTGTTATTTAGAATACCTGAAACCGGGTAATTTATAAAGAAATGAAATTTATTTCTTAGTGTTGGAGGCTGGGGAGTGCAAGAACCATGCCCATGACCACCCATTAAACCATGAACCCATTACTCCATAAATGGATCAATCCATTCCCTAGAGCACTGTCCTCACAATCTAATCACTGTGAAGGCCCCACCTTTCAAATACCATAGTTGGATTTCCCACGCTCTTGACACTGTCACAATGGGGGTCAAGTTTTCAATCCATGAACTTTTGGGGGACACATTTAACCCATAGAAATAAGTGTGTGGGGTGGGGGAGGTCAGCTTTGGGAGGAGGAAAGGTCACTTAGAGGGGCTAATAGTTGAGTTAAGACCTGAAGGAGGAACAGCAGTGTTCAAGGTAAAAGAAAAAGAAAACCCAAGCTTTGCCTGTTTGAGAAACATCAAGAATGGGACATAGAGAGAGAGCAAAGGGGAAAATAGTAAAAGAGATCCAGTAAATCAGGTTATGCTGTAGGGTACAAACTTGGGGATGATTTTGAGCTTTAGTCTAACAATAAGTGAAGGCACAGAAGGGTTCTGAGCAAGGGAATGACAAATATAATTTAAGGTTTTATAAGATTACTCTGATAGTTGCATAGAGAATGGATGGTAGTGAGGCAAGAATGGAAACAGAAAGAGTCGTTAGGAAACCATGGCTATTGTCCAGACAAGAGCTGATGTGCCTTGGACTGGGGTGATAGAAATAGAGATAAAGAGAAGTGGATGGATTTGAGGCAGGATTGCCAACAGCCTGGATGTAAGGCGGAAGGGCTGGGGGGAATCAAGAGTGATATGTTTTTGTCTTGAGCAGTTCATTACCATCCACAGAGATGGGGAAGACTTGAAAAGGGAGAAGGAAGTCAAGGGTTATGCTTTGGATATGCTACGTTTGACAAGACTATTAGACATCCAAGTAGAAATGTCAGATAGGCATTTGGACTGTATAAATGAGACTGGAGCTCAAGGGAGAGGTCAGAGCTGCACATATAAATTTGGGTGTTGTCACCAGAGAGATAGCATTCAATGCCAGGGAAGGGGATGAGCTCACTAAGCACTAGAAATAGCTGGAGAAGAGAAGAGAATTTAGGAGGAAGTTCTAGGGAATGCCAATATTTACAGGTTTCAAAGAGGGCAGAAGGCAGCAAAAAAAAAAAAAAAAGAAAAGAAAAAAGAAAAGAAAAAGAAAAAAAGAAAGGAAGAAAAGAAAAAAAAAGTTGGGAGAAAGAAATAGCCAGTGAAATGGAAGGAAAATAGAGGGAAACCAGGAGAGTGTGATAAGAGGTCAGGGGTAGGCCCAGATGGCAGAGAGCTGGGTACATCCAGGGCTCCAATTTGCCAGTCAAGAGCAATAGAAAGAGAAGCAAGAGAGTTTCTACAGGTGTGAGTTGGGGAAGGAGGGAAATGAAGACAGGGGTGTGTAGTGAATGGGGTCGGGGGGTATCTCATTGAGATTAAAGAATTACTGCAGAGAGAATACGAGAGTGAGTGAGATGGACAAATAGAATGCATTACCATTAGCAGTAATACATTATATTCAGTCAGTGAAACTGGTGGTAAAAGTATTCACTTCACAGTGTGATAAAACTCTCCAATAAGAGGAGAATTTTTCAGGAAAGAGAGTGTTCCACTGAGTCAAATGGTGAAAGACGGAATAAGGTGAGAAGAGAAGTGTCCAATGAATTTAGAACATTGGGGCTGTTGGTGAGCTTGAGGCAAGCAGGTTTAGCCAGATTTGAGTGTTCTGATGAGTGAATAATTGTTGAAGAAGGGAGGCAGTGATTTTAGATAATTCTTTAGAGAACTGGTGTTTCAAAGGGAGGTAGAAAAATGAGTTGGGAGATGGAGAGGGATTATGGAGTCAAAAGAGGAGTGCGATTGTATGCTTATGAGCATGAGCCAGGAGAGACGAGACTCTGGATATGCAAGAGGAGACGGAGATGAGCACGTCAGTGATGTTAAGAATACGGGCACTATCATGGACTGAAATGTGTCCCCCCAAAGTTCATGTTGAAGTCCCAAGCCCAAGTGTGACTCTATTTGGAGATAGGGTCTTTAGGGAGATAATTAAATTTAAATGAAGTCATAAGAGTGGTACACAGCCATAGTGCTGGTGTCCTTATAAGAAGAGAAGGAGATACCAGAGCTCCCCCCATTGTGCATTCACAGAGGAAAGGGCATGTGAGGACTCACCAGTAAGCCGTCTGCAAGCCAGAAGGAGAGCCCTCACCAGAAACCAGCTTTGATGGCATTTTTATGTTGGACTTCGAGCCTCCAGAACTGTGAGAAAGTAAATTTCTGTTGTGCAAGCCACCCATTCTGTGGTATGTTATTATGGCAGCCTGAGCTGACTAAGATTGGCACAGAAGCTAAGAGGTTTTTAGATGTATTGGAAGGAGCATGAAAATGTTGCCCTCTATGGGCTTCAGTTTTTCCAATTAAGTACTGTATAAGGTAAGGTCATCAGCTGAGAGTGAGTGTGGAGGTTGGAGAAGAAGAGAAAAGATTTTGAAAGAGGAGAATGAAATTTATTAGGGAAACATAGGATTGCCAGGTATCATTAAATGCCCATTCGAAGTTCACAGTGCTGAATTTATAATGAAATCATTCAGCAGAATAATATGATTTTTCTCCAGCAGTATTTGGCTGATCAGGGGTAGGTCCAGATGGCAGAGAGCTGGGTACATCCAGGGCTCCAATTTGCCAGTCAAGGGCAACAGAAAGAGAAGCAAGAGAGTTAAGAAAGTTTCCACAGGTGTGAGTTGGGGAAGGAGGGAAATGAAGACAGGAGGTGTGTAGTGGATGGGGTCAGGGGGGGTCTCATTGAGATTAAATTATTACTGCAGAGAGAATACTAGAGTGAGTGAGATGGACAAATAAAATGCTTTAGCATTAGTAGTAATACATTATATTCATTACATGAAACTGGTGATAAAAGTACTCACTTCACAGGATAATTCCAATGATCAAATGAAAAAAAAAATACTTGGTGAACTATAAGGTGACTTATCAGCTTGGTAAATTAAGGTAATGCAGTAGGTGTAATGCACCTTGATTTCCTTAGGCACACTACTATAGTTATCACACTCATGAACTAAATCATAATGATAACACATTAGCTGGATTTATGACTAGTTGAATAAGTGCATCAAAAATTGTTGATTCTGCTTATTTTTAGCTCTGGGACAACTCTGTGGCCAACTCCCTGGGCAAAATGGTCAGTACTTCTGTGTAAGACAACCCTTAAGTGAGAAATTTCAGAGTGAAACACTGTATAAATAAGGCATTTGGTGTCCAGATGCCAGCAACGATTAGGTGGAAAAGGCGTCAAAGAACCGTAATTTTAATTTCAGGAATCTTAAGCAAAAAGTTACAGGAACTCTGAAGAAATATAGATAGTCTGTACTTTTTATATCCAGAACTGTTCAGGCAGAATGAGTATGTGATAAGACTTGTAAATTCCAAATTACATTCAATTGCATCTAACAAAGAGATTAAAGCAGTTGAGAAAACATATATTATTACTGGGAAAGAAATAGAGAGTTAAGCAGGAAAAAAAAGATAATAAGTAGTTGAACTAGATGGAAACATTCAATGCCTAAGGGAAAAAAACCCACAGCTGTAATAGAAATAATCTTTCTGAATATTATATTTCTGGAATTAAAAAATGCACTCAGTCTTTGATAGAATTGAAAAAAGAGGTGTCTTAGATAACAGACTGCTAGCTCTGTGTGTACATGTATCTCAAATTCTTCTTAAATCTCTTATATTGATAGGCGCTATGTTGATTACTGGCCCATTCCTGATATTCTTTTAGACAAGTTCCTAGAGGGCCATATATCAGGAAAATACATGTTTAGACCAGAGGAGGAAACCCAGATGCAGTCATTTTGATGTAGCAGTGGCCGGCTTCCGCAGGCTCAAATCAAGCATTTGCTGTTGGAGGGCAGCAGATGGGTTAATCCCAGTGCATAGTCTTGTTAGGTCGCACTATATCCCCAGCCTATGAGCAGAAACTTGATGCAGGAAAGGTATAGTTTGAAGAGACCCTGACTGTCCAAAATTTGAGACCTGCTTCAGAGTCAGAATCCCTACTCTAGGGCTTTTGATTGGGTTAATAATTTCTCTGAGCCCCCACCAAGAGGGATGGTGGCTGGCTTGGCTGGTTGGTTGGCTGACGGGATGGGATGTGGCTTTAGGAAGTCAGAGTTGGGGTGGGGCGTAGGGAGAAAGGTAGGTGTTGTTCAGGGCAACATGAGCCAAAATGTCAGAGATGTAAGGGTGATCACAGCAAATCAAGGCCAAGAGAGATGCCCAAAGGTGAAATTGAGATATGCAAATCTATTCAGCTGGAGTGGAGCCAGAAGTTGAGACTTGGGTAGGCATGGGCAGACTGGGAAGGCGAGAGAGGCCATATAGCATGATGGGAAACTCAAATGACTGTAGTTCTCTGAATAGACCAGCCAGAGGCTCTCTTTGGTTCTGCTTAAAGGCAACAGGGTTGGGAGTGGGGGCAGAAAACAACAATCCTTAAAAGCATTTTTGAAATGCAAATATGCTCATCCTCATCGTGAGGCATGTTACATTAAGGACTCATTAGAACTCATTAACATGCATGATCCTACTCAAAGATTAGTTTTTGAGAGGAATAGGAAACGGCACTAGAAATTAGTTAAAGAGCAAGAACAGAGATCCTCCATGTGAAAGGGGCCTCAAGAGGAAAACCTGAGATGTCTTGGAGAAGAGGTCTTGCAGGCACTGCAAATATGCTCATCCTCATCGTGAGGCATGTTACATTAAGGACTCATTAGAACTCATTAATATGCATGATCCTACTCAAAGATTAGTTTTTGAGAGGAATAGGAAATGGCACTAGAAAGTTAAAGAGCAAGAACAGAGATCCTCCATGTGAAAGGGGCCTCAAGAGGAAAACCTGAGATGTCTTGGAGAAGAGGTCTTGCAGGCATATGGACAGTGGTCTTGCCTGGGCTCTGCCAAGTTAGAATGGAAGACAACAAAGCAAAAAGGAATAATCCCAACCAAAAATCCATAGACAATGTGGCCCCAATTGAACTAGGTTTGGATTATTCCAAATAGTGCGTGAAATAACAGGACATTTTATCAGCTAGGAAATTGTGAATATGCAGATATGAGATTAATATGCTTTAATGTAATCAAGAGTTCAATTTTGTTGAATACATTTATTGCTCCTGAGTTGCCTGTTGATTGACTGTACTTCTCAGAACCTAACACCACGTTTGAGTACTTTATTCGGTCTTTTCAAGAATTATTACTTTGTGCTGTTTCCTTGTTGAATTTAATCTGTGATTATGTTGCTTCATTTTGTGATTAATAGGTCCCTTGGGATACTCTCGTGACCCTTCCTAATTATAGTTTACCTAAGCACAGTAAATTTGGTTAGCCAATTCTCTTATACTTGCATTAAATATTAATAAGAACATTTGAACATCATCATTTTAAATACGGTAAAATCTCAATTAAATAGAATGAACAGAGATTGGGTTCTTCTAGTTAATTAAATCTTATAATTAGCTGGGAGTTAATCAGAGGACCCTTTGGTCTTAGTTCTTCCAGTTGATATTTTCTCTAGCATGTTTTATTTACTTATTTATTTTCAGTCTGATCAGCTCCAGAATTTACCTCCCCTGGATGAGTTACAATATTGCAGTATCTTGGGTGCAGTGGTTACTTTTCATTCATTCATTTGTTCAATTTATTAGGGGGGCTACAGTAGATGAGGAAGATAATCATGCCGGAGACAGAAGTGGAAACAGTAACACAGGGAATCAAGGGCAAATTCTGGAAGTGGCTTTTTCAACAAATTCTAGTTTATAGTTTTTTCATCATTGTTTTACAAAAACGGGTCAGCAGGGAAAAAAGTGCAATGCACAGGGAGATTGTGCTGAGCTTCCTGTAAACGGAACAGAGTCGTTTCCCTGTTTGTATTTTGGAATTTTGAAAATCATTATTCTTTGACAGAGCCTTTTGCATCGTTTCACACTTGTCAGATTGCCACAGTAAAATGAAATGTTTTACTTGCTCTTTTAATTTTATTGTGACATACTGTTTTTGCCATTTGTTTTATATGTAAAATGCCCCCGGTGTTTGGACATGATTTCCAAAAGATTTTTTTTGCACTGATCTTTGTACTGATGACACTAATCTGAACTCCTTAAATAAACCCCACACAACCTTTAGAAGATATGCAATGGTACTTTGAAAAGTTCATGGACAAATAAAATTGAAAGATAATAAAAATCTTTCCATGAGCTTTTTGAAGTTCCCTCGTGTTAACATGCACCAGTTTTGAACATTAAGCCAGTAACTTAGGCTTTTGTTCACTGCTTAAATGTGTCAGATGACTAGTCTTTGAAGAGTTTAGGTTTTTATGGTCTATGGTTTTCCTTGAGCCTCCATACTGATCAGGCAGCTTCCCCATATTGGCTCCCAGCCTCGCACCAGTTTCCATGGGTTTAATTTTTCCTTGTTTCAATGGCCAGAAGTGGATCACATCAGACTATTAAACTTTGTTTCATTTCATTTTTTTGAAAGGTTTCATAAAACTCTCTACAGGAAGTCCCTAGTTTTTGAACCTAATGATTTCCTGAAAATGAGTATAAAATACGAATGTATAAAAATTGAGCTATAGACTTACAGGCTGTAAGAGAGTTTTCACTCTTAGGTGACTAAAGTTATTTTAAAAATGTAGTTATGTTTCAAATATTTAAGTACCTGTAAATTCTTGAGTGTTATAGTAACGGCATGGCTATCTCAAGCACTAACATAGAGTCAGCATTAAATACAGATAAAGGATGTTTGTTCATTAAAGTTCTTATCTCAAAATTCACTTCTCTGAGTTTTAGTGAAGAAATATTTAGTTGGCAGAGAAATTTATTTAATTTTTTGGTTGGGAAGAACTTGCTGATAGTGATTTCATAGCCAACATCAACACTTAACAATGGATGTAACTGACATTTAGAGACATTTCCAGAACTCACGTCTGTTGGCTGTTCTCTCAGAAGAGAATGGCATCCTTCAGCTGTCATTGGTTTGCTTGCACAGTGCTCGTCTGAGGGCTGCATCCAGTGCTGGGCCAGATCTGGTGGAGGCTTTAGCCGTGACTGAGGCTGCTCTGCTTTGTAGCAGAGCTCCTGGGAGATGGAGCTGGGCCCCTGAGTCAGGAAAGCAATTAGGTTAAATGTTCTCAGTAATAAAGTCTCATCTTACTCATATTGTTATTTCCTATGTTGTGCTTTTCATCTGAAAATTAAAAACAAAACAAAACACTTATTAGTGACATGGTGGCTTAGCTCATTTTACTTGTACAGTTTTCAAGTGATTTCATTACTTTTCTCATTAATGCTTCTGGCTACAGTCCTACGTTTCTGGTTTGTAAAGTCTTACCCTAGACTATTATGAATACATTCAGGGCAAAAGAACTTGATCCATGAGACTTTTAAGACCTTGTGATGCAAGTGTGATCCTCAGTCCAACACTTATTAGTGACATGGTGGCTTAGCTCATTTTACTTGTACAGTTTTCAAGTGATTTCATTGCTTTTCGCATTAATGCTTCTGGCTACAGTCCTACGTTTCTGGTTTGTAAAGTCTTACCCTAGACTATTATGAAAAATACATTCAGGGCAAAAGAACTTGATCCATGAGACTTTTAAGACCTTGTGATGCAAGTGTGATCCTCAGTCCAGCAGGATTGGCATCACGTGGGAGCTCGTTAGAAGTGCAGACAATTAGGCCCCACCCGAGATCTACTAAACCAGAATGTGCATTTTAATAAATTTCTTGGGTGATTCATGGGCATGTTGCAGAAGTGCTGCTTCAAGTGGCATGGCAAGACAATAACAGCCAGCTGTTTTATGGACCACTGCTCCTGAGTACTTCTCATTAAGTGGGCTCAACATTCCAATCCCTGCGCTGAGTGTTTTTGTGCATTATCTCTTACAGATTTTTCATCAAATCCATTGAAGAGATAGTATTATCCCCATTTTGTACATGAGGAAGCTGAAAACATAGAAGGGTTTGTCAACCTATAAAACAGAGAGAGGCTCTTTAAAAGAAGAGGATATTTATTCAGGAATAAAACATTGCAATGTGAATATGTGGGCCACAGTAAACTATGTGCATATTCAAGAAAGTAAAGGAAGACAGAGGATTTTAAAGGAAAAAATGATAGAGGATTACATGATTGCTTTGGGATAATTATCCTTGGCTACAAGGATCAATAACAAGGGTGACATCAGTTTGAGGTTGGACAGGCAGTTGCTAGGCAGATGTCCTTGCAGAAGTATTTTTTTATTAAGGTTGTGGTGGCCTCTGTGCAAGATTGCAGCTTTGCAAAGTCCTTCGTGATAGTTCTTATTATCAGGCATTTATGCATGAGAGTTCCCCCCTTCATGGCCTTTTCCCCTGTCTATTTGTAAGGGGTTTTAACACAAACAACTCCATTTTGATTCTGACAGTTTCCGCAGGTTAATTAACTTTCTTAAGGTTAAGTATCTAGTGTGTAACAGAGTAGAGATTTGAATTATTGTCCATTTGCCACCAAAGTTTATCCCGTTGATTAGTGTAATCTGTTTAATTCAGAAACATTTTCAGTGATCTCATTTAGGTGCTAAAAGATAATTTTTATAAAAAGATAAACCATGCCTCTTATACAGATATGAAAATGAACACTCTTTAAGGATTTTATTTAACTCATCATTGAGGTGTTGTAATCAGTTCAAAGGAGAATCCACAGAACAGACATACTTACAGATCAGGAATATTGAGATGAATGTGCAAATGGAGACAAAACTAATTTTTCTTCAGTGTGTGGGGGAAGTTGTCTCTCTGCTGGACATAAATCATTTGCATGCTTGTAGACAAGAATTATTTTGCATTGCTATCAGTTAGCTACAAATCATAGAATTGCAAAATAGCTCTGTTAAGGGAAAAAATTATGCATGATGCTTGTTAAAATGGTAAGGCAGACTTTATTGAGGATTATCATGATGGGTATGGGGACCACTACAATGGGGTTTCGTAGTAGAGGAGAGAGATTGGGGTCAATTCCAAATACAAGGAAAAGTGGGAATTTTTAGCTAAGGAGAAGGATGAGGGTCAGTGATGGACAATTACTGAGAAGGAGCATCAGGGATAAGGGGGATTCTGGCTACATTGACCTGACAGGATTCTTGCAGAAGGCAGACCAGAGTGATCAGATATCATCTGGGGCATGGTGAGGGATGAGGAATTTGATTAGATATCAAGGGTGGGGAATTTTGGCTAAACTGATTTAGCAGGGTTCTTGCTAAAACTGGGCTCTTGAAGACCTGCCCAAGGTTGAGACCTAGTTGGAAAAGAGCCCAGAGGAGGCTGAGTAGCTTATTTGGCTAAACTGATTTAGCAGGGTTCTTGCTAAAACTGGGCTCTTGAAGACCTGCCCAAGGATGAGACCTAGTTGGAAAAGAGCCCAGAGGAGGCTGAGTAGCTTAGTCAAGGAGAGACTCTTTGTCACCTCCCATGGACTCAGAGTGAGATCACCTGAGAGGATGGGGATGCTATAGACAACAAAATAGTTCTCCATGGAAGGGCATATTTTTTCTTATAAGGGAATAACATAATGGTTAAGAACAGAACCGTAGCAGAAAACTACACTTCTAACTAGCCGAGTGACTTTGGGCATCTTATTTAATCTTACAGTGCCTTATTTTCCTCATCTGTAAAAGGGACCTAGTATCTAACTTGTATATTCATTGTGAGGAGTAAACGAGATGACATGTGTATAAAGTGTTTAAAACAGTACCTGGCACCTAATGACCTTCAATATATGTTGCTATTATGACCTTCATTCTTAACCAGGAGGGTACATGAAAATTTTTGCATCAAGGAATGTGGATATTAATATTAAAAACATACTCAGTATTTCCAGGATTTTCAAATTCAAAGCATGCTAAAGTAAGGTCAAAACAATCTAGGCTATATAGAGTAAGAAATTATTTTTGGAAGTGAGTTGAAAAAGACCTAGGAACATCACACTGTAGGTGAATTCCACCCTGACTCTACACTTTTAAGGTTGCCTCAAGCACCCCGGGATCTTGTAATTCTGGACCAGTGAAATGACACATGGTTGCTCCAATACTTGTCACTTGTTCCTGGTCTTCTCCTATTTTATCTTATCTCTGCTTTGCTAAAAACTCCTCTTCCTATTTAGGACCCTACTCTTGCCCATCTGGCTTTGAAGTTTTCATAAATTTCTATATCAAACTTGTTCTTTTGGTAACTCTCACTTGAGCCTAGTCAGTAATCAGTGATTCCTGACTGCCCCCAAAGACTCACACCTAAGCCAGGGTAGCTGTTCCCCCACTTTGGGGCAAACTGTGGGGTGGAGGGGGACGGAAATCCAGAAATGAGTCTATTAGGTGCATTACTGAGAATCCTTCCTTTAACATTGTGGTTATGGGCAATGATATTGTCCATGGTGTAGGGAAAATTTTGTGCTTCAGTGGATGTTTTCATTGTTCATATAGGATTCTGATCCTATGGGAGCTATTTGACAACTCAAGTTGTAGTTAACTGATAAAAATGCAAAATAATTCTTATCTATAAATATGTAAATTATGTTCTATCTGATAGAAGGTGTAATGACTTCCTGCCCCTCCCCCAGCCAGCTTTGCCTCCATTTGCACATTGATCTCAATATTCCTGATCTGTAAAGTTGTCAGGGCTTTGGATTCTCCTTTGAATTGGTTCCCTTATTGTGAGTAAAATAAAATCGTTGACACATGTTCATTGTATATCTGTATTAGAGTTATAATTTTACATTTTTGAAAACTGGCTTTCAACAATGGTAGGGGGCAACAATGCATGATGGTAGCTGATTTAGAAGTAGAGAGCTAGCTAATTAATCTCCATCAAGGGTAACTGAAGGCAGATAAAAGCCAAGTAAGCAGAGATTATTTGCAGAAATTGTTGCAATTTAAGTCAGCTGCAATGTTCATGTACAAAAAAATGAAGTTCTACATAGTCATTTAAAAAGCAATTCCTATATTTTGAATTAAAAGCATCCACCAAAACACAGACTCATGTTTTTTTGAAATTAATATGATTACAGAAAATAGCTGGCTTTCATTCTGCTAACTCAGATGGTAATCATGTGTTTACTTGTCTGTTCTCCCTACCAGACTATTTGCTTCAAGGCAGCGGGGACACAGTCTTGTTCAGTTTTATCTTTAGTACCTGCTGTTCTCTCTGGCACATGGTATGGGCTCCACAGATATCTGGTGAATGACTAAATAAAGAGACAGGCTCAGATCTGGCCCTCATCTTTGTAGGCACCAAGACTTGATTTCATCAGTTTCTGGTATAATGGGTATTTCAGAGGCAGATTTTTGTTAACCAAACTCATAATAGGATGATTTATAAACCAGCATATTAATTTGTCAGTTAAAGAGAGTGATTATACTGGGCT
Source organism: Galeopterus variegatus (assembly GCF_000696425.1). Lineage (NCBI taxonomy): Eukaryota > Metazoa > Chordata > Mammalia > Dermoptera > Cynocephalidae > Galeopterus > Galeopterus variegatus. The sequence continues at coordinate 17,570 of NW_007733202.1, forward strand.
GAGAAGCTTGCCTTTGTTCCTCAGGAAAACTATGTGAAGGGCTACATTATAATTAGATATTTGCTTGACAAGCTCCAGGTCAGAGCATAGGTAATCCCTATGGCTTTTGTCCCAGAGGCAGGTCAGCCTGTTACACCCCTCTACAGGGGAGTTTCTGCTCGTGGTCTCCTGGGTGCTCTTCTGTATCATCAGACTCCTCTTCCCTGGAATGAGGAGTGAGTGTGAGAAGTATATGGAAAAAATTTTATTCTTTGGGTTTTTCATTTTTAGACACTCTGTCTTGTATGTTAAAGCATTCATTTTTCAGACAGAGTAAAATTGATTAAGTTTTAAGCTTTACAGTTAGCTTCACAATTTAGCTTTGTCCCCTTATGGTCACCATAAATAGAATTTGGATGTACTTAAAACTCCTTCGTGACTAAGTGCAGATTATTCTTTAGCGTGTTTTACTTGGCTGGGGGACTGACTGCATGATTGCATTAATTATAAGCCATATTCAGAAGGTGACGTTAATTCTATGTTTTAAAGGTCCTCGCGGATGCTCCCTAAGTACTGATGACATAATTTTGAAAAGACCAAATAACTTGTTTCCTCTGAGAGGTATTCTTTGTCTTATCAGAGTCTTAATTTTTATCATCTTGCAGTGGCTGTTGTAGTCTCTAAGCTTCTGGCTATTCTGTGAAATCTTGCCAGGTGGTCTTGTAAAGTGGTCACTTTCAACTCAAGAATGACTTATAAAGTTAGAATTTTTAAAAAGCACATCAGCCAAATAGATAATGATAGCAGAAGTGCTTGTTTTTGTGTATCTCTTTCTCCAATTTTATTAAAGATTTTTCCCCCTGATGTATGTGGTCACTTTCAACTCAAGAATGACTTATAAAGTTAGAATTTTTAAAAAGCACATCAGCCACATAGATAATGATAGCAGAAGTACTTGTTTTTGTGTATCTCTTTCTCCAATTTTATTAAAGATTTTTCCCCCTGATGTATTGAAGTGATGAAAATCTGCCCGAAGGCTCGGTTTCCAGTACAAACACATAAATTCTATAATTAAATAATAAAAGCAGTCAGAATCCAATACAAGACTTGCAAGGAATGGAAAAAGGGAAATTTGTATCATTTTGTGGCTGGCAAACTACTGGTAAAAGATGAGACGGGGCTCTTAGTCAGGGGCCAGATCTTGGAGGGCTGTGTTTGTCCAGCTAAGGAGTGTGGAGCATGTCTCAGTCATGATCGGGGGCATGGAAGGCCTTGGAGCAGGGAAATTACACGATCAAATGTGCACATGAGACAGCCCACCTTGGGGTCAATGACAAAGGAGCCAAAGGGGGAGAGATTGGCAGAGATGTTTTTAGAAAACAGGCAGGCTGAGAAGACACAAGACCTGGAGACAGCATCCTAGAGAATATGTGTCACTGAAACCCAGCCAGTTACTCTAACCCTGGGAGATAATATGCTAAAATATCCCTTGGATTGGCTGATGCTTTCCAAGAAAGGTGTAGTGGATTTGTAGGCAAGGTAATTAATAGAGGAGAATAGCAGAGTGAGTTATTTGTTTTCAATTTTGAGCTGGTAGAGAATCCAGCATGAGTAGACAGTGGGAGGGAGGGTAAAGATTCAGTAAAGAGAAACATGAAGGGATGGGCCTGGGTCTCAAAGGAGACAGGGAGGGATGGAATGGCCTGTGGCTTATCCTTCTGTGAGAGAGAAGACACTTCTTTCTCTAAGAGGGAAAGTCAGGATGGGTTATAGCTAAAGATTAATTCACACTCTGCAGCATCGCTTTTTTTTTTTTTTCTTCCTGAAATAGGAAGCACAATTAAAAGAGAAGCTAGGAAGGCAGAGAATGGGCCAAGACAGTAGGAGAATGATGAACGTGTAGAGTAGCCATTAATTGCTCACCTTGACAGCACATATGCTAGAGGAGCCATTGAAGGAACTGGCTGGCAGATGTGATAGAATTGTCAAGGTATATAAAAAACCTAGCAAATTGGACACCATGAATTTATCAAGGCAACAACCACCCACCTGTGTGATTTTTTTCCAGCAGCCCTCAAGGGTCATGTATAGGAATGTATTGAACCAGGGGTTGGATTGCTACATTATTGAGTATTTGTACAGCGGATGTGACAGGATGTCACTGGAGCAGAGAGTTGAGAGTACTGGCAAGAAATGACAACACTACAAATGGGCAGACAAGCCATCTTGCACAGTGACATGTGAGCGGACATTGTGATCTTATAATGGAGGAATTAAGGAAGCATTGGCAGAAAACAGTTAGAGCCATCTCTGCTCGCTGGTCTGGGAGCCTTCAAGTGCTAACTTGGTCCACCAAGTTCTAGCAGATGTCCAAGAGGAAGGCCACTGTCCCTTCCATGACTGTCTCTTGGGAGGCACTCTCAACTGTATAGTTTGGCAGTGCATATATGAGCTGACTCTTTTTTCTGTTTCAGCTAATTCTGGTAAGAAGTGCTTTCACCAGAAAAGTGGAATAAAATAAAGTGGAAGATTTTTGAAAAGCCTCAGAAGTGACAGAACAGAATTCTTACTTTGAGCCCACAAGAGTCTGGCCCAGGATTTTTGGTTTATTAGAGTTTTCCTGGCAGCTCTCCTGAGTCTTTTTTTTTTTTTTTTTCTGCCTAGACCCAACTGCTGAGACCACCAACCTGAGTTTCTTTTAGGTGGATCCCTCTCCATCCACATCCTTGGCTTCTACCTGAAAATGAGCCCCAGCAGCTGGCTGTGACAGGCTTCACCTCTGTAGCTACCTTGACCACTTCAAGTTTTCTCCAACGTTCAGCCCTTTTGCGTGGGCCGTTCTGACCTGATCCCCAATAACCCTTCCTGTAGTTACAAATCAGCCCACATTTGTCCTGCAGCAATCTTTTGTTCCACCAGGTTGTTTTTGATTCTGAGTCTTTGATCAATTTTCATCTTGATCAATTTCTCTCCATCCCCTTTGACTTGCCTCGAGATGTCCCCAAATCAGAAGTTTTTTAACTTCTTTTTTAACTTCCTTTTTGGGACTCAAACGAATGTCTTCATTGACAGTGGGTGGGATTCTCTCATATAGGATCTGTCCACGGGTCGTGTCCTCTCTCAACTCAGAACTGAGAAGGTTTCTTCTTTTCTTCTTTCCAAAGCAGGTTTGAATGACATTAGATGAAAAGGAAGAAAACTCTGAAGTCTCTTTGAATGAAAAGAAAACAGGAGAGGCACAGAAAGCAGAGAGAACTCATATGCTTCCCTGTCTGTTCCTTTCCTTGTTGACTGACTTACTATTCGTGCGAGAAAGGTTTCCAACCCCTTTGGTAATAACAATGACTGGTTTGAGGAAAGAATAAGAACACAACATTTATTCAGCAACTTCTGTGTCGGGCGTTTTTATACACATCGCATTTAATCCCTATAACTGCTTTATTGGATAAGGGTTATAAAAAGAAAACCCTTAGGCTCAAAGGCTAAGGTCAGAGAGTGGAGCTCAGATTCAGAGGCTGGCCCTACAGACTGCAAAAACACCATTTACCCCTTTGACTTCATTCTGTCATCTCCACTTTTACCCCAGGTAACCTCATTTGCTTTCCATGTATCTTCTGTGATTTTTGTTGGGCTAACCTATTTTGAGTTTTTATTAAGAAAGATACTCTCCAGCTTACGGAAAGGTATATGAGACACAATCCTATTGGTGCCTGCTTGTCACAGCTTCACAATTCAGTATTGCAAAGCCATTGTAGTTCAAAGGCACTGCTAGCTCAGTAACTCACTTCATTAACGGTGCTGCCTGAACAAAATGCCCAGCAAATTAGAAATAAACAAATCCTTGGGATGCATGGTAATACATTTAGAAAGCACAGAAAGAGGCATGCAGACAGAACAAGTGAGAGGGAGGAAGGAGGTGGTAGAGGAGAAAAATCATTATCAGGATTAAGAGGGATTTTGCGATCCCATATGTACTCTGCACATGGTGTTTTTAGAAAGCATTTCTGAGAAATATTGGAGAATCCGTTCTGAATCTATCTTGTATTTATCTTGACCTTTTCACTTCCCTGTCCCTTGCCTCCCACATTCAATTTATTATGAAGTCCTGTCAGTCTTACCTCCAGAATAGATCTCAAATCCCTCTCTTCCTGCTGATGGACACAGGCATGGTGCGGTCTCTAGTGCACACCTGTATGCAGATCTCTCTGGGTTCATGGGAAGATGGCTTGTTTCTGACTCCCACTTTACAATTAGATAAGGCATGTGGCCAGTTCTAGCCAATGACACATCTCACTTCTGGGCTAAAATGTTCAGATACAGGATAAAACCTTCTAGCACTTTGTTCTTCTGCCACAGCAATTGTGGAAGCAAGTGGTTGAAAAGAAGGTAGCACCAAGCAATCGACTTGAGTCCCTGTATTAGTCAGGATTCTCCAGCAAAATAAAACCAATAGGACAGAGATAGGTATATAGTCATGAGCCAAATAACAGTTCAGTCAGCAACAGACCTCATATACCATGGTGGTCCCATAAGCTTATAATGGCTGTAGCATAGAGCCTAGGTGTGTAGTGGGCTACGCCATCTAGGTTGATGTGAGTACACTCTGTGATATTTGCACAATGACTGAATCACCTAACAGTACATTTCTCAGAACATATCCCCACTGTTAAGTGATGCATGACTATATAAAGATTTATGATGAAGGATTAGCTCATGCAATTGTGAAGGCTGATAAGTTTCATGATCTTGTCTCTGAAAACTGGAGAACCAGAAAAGCTGGTGGTGTAATTTAGTTCAAGACCAAAGTCCTGAGAAGGGAAGCCATTGGTGTAAGTCCCAGTCTGGTCCTGAAGGCCTGAGAATCAGGAGTGCTGATGTCCAAGGGCAGAAGAAGAGCGAGAGAGCATTCTTCCTTCCTTCACTTTTCTGTTCTATTTTGGCCCTCAAGGGATTGGATAGTGCCCGTGCACAATGGTGAGGGCAGATCTTCTTTCTGCAGTCTACCAATTCAAGTGCTAGTCTCTGCTGGAGACACCCTCACAGACACACCCAGAGATAATGTATTACCAGCTATCTGGGCAACCCTTAAATTAACTATCTCATTCCCTAAACTGCATGGAGCACAGCTGCCCTAGAAGGCTGCCCAGATATATATGGTGGGTATTTCATGAGCAAGAAACAATACTTTGTTTTGTAAAGCAACTGAGAGTTCAGTGCTGGTTGTTATCACATCATAGTCTATTCTCTCCTGACTAGTAACATAAGTTGCCTTCGTGTCTCTCCTGGAATCCCGCACAAACTTCTGCACTTTTCCACTTCCTTTTTAGCTCCATCTCCCCTCATTTTTCTGCAAAGTTGTTATAGTGAACCTCTGAAAACATACATCAGGTCACATCACTCCCCTGTCCATAAACCTTCTATTGCTTCCCCTTGTTATCAGGATGAATTCTAAACTTTTTGACGTGATTTTCCAGGCTTGCATGCTCTGGCCCTTGCTTATCCTTCCAACACTCCATAGCCTTTTGCCTTTAACCTCACTGTCCTTCATTCAGTTCCCCGGATATTCCAGGCTGCTCCCCATTCTGGGACCTTTGTGCACACTTTCCCCTCTGCCTGGAGCATTCCCCCCTCTTGCCAAAGTTCACCTAGCTTGCTGGGATCGTCCCTGGGACCTAAATGCCATTCCCTCAGAGACCTCCCCTGACCCCTCTGTGTGAACAGGTCTCCTGTTACCTCTCTTCCATGCTGCCCATTCTATTTTAACCACACTAGTCACAGTTCCTCGTTCCGTATTCATTTGCCTGGTTATTTGTTTGATAAATATCTTCTTCCCTAACCAGACTACGAGCTCTGTTTTCTCCACTTCTCTATCCTAAGCATCCCATGCCTGGCCCCCCAGCCCATTTTAGGTTCTTAACAAATGCCTTTTGGATGTTTAAATAAATGCATTGACAGTAAGTTTTATATCTATTTCTATATATATATTCAAAGTCTAAGGAAAGCGATAGTAGATACTTTTTGAGCACTTACTATGTGTGAGGCCTGGTGCCAAGTGCTTTGCATTGTTTTCTATAGCATGTATATATCATGACAATAACATTATGAGGTGAGGGCTTTTATTCTCACTTGGAGATGTGGAAACCTATGCCTGAAGCAGTTAAATAACATGACATTGTCCATGATGCTCGTTAGGCAGCCCAACTCCATAACCCATGCCCTTAGCCTACTTTTTGATTTGGTTTTGTCCCACATCCAATTTTCCAGGTTTATAAAAAAAAAAATAGCACCAGGCCCTTATATCACAGCTATTATAATAATCAGAGGTCAGAATTGCCTTGTGTTCTTTCTGGAGAAAACTATTGATCTCCTGTGTCCGCGTGCTTCCTACTTGAGACAGCATCTTTTAAAAATAAAGGCTATTTACCTACACAATGGTTAAAACAATTTAATTACTTGTTCATTCTAAGTACTATCATCAAAATATGAAAACCTGAAAATGTGAAGTTTTCAATATAGAGTTCTTTTGTTTGATTTTATAGTATAAACTTAAAAAAAAAATTAGACCCATCACAAGTGAAAATATCAATTTCCTTTTCCAGGGAGAAATCCAATAAAGAAATGAAAAGCAGACTTCATTTGGACATACTTTATCAATTAAATCTGATTTTTGTTAACAATATGTTGTAAGCTCTCATTTTAAATCAATCTTTATCTTTAATCTCTTTCATGAAACAGCACATATCTGAATGAGAAGTCACTCCAACTGGCAGAGAAATGCAAAAATCTGCAGTATGGCTTTGAGTTTTTATCTAACAAAACAAAAGGGTAAGTTCTACTCTTCATTTTTAATTTCATTTTAAAATAAGTGTTTTGTATTCAAAATGTTTCATAGTGTCTTTGAAATCATTTGGAAAATGGACTATGTTCTCTCTGAGGCTCGATGTTGGGCTCTGAATAGCTTCTGTTGGTGAGGAAGATGCCAAGCGTCAAATGGTGCAGACCAGGGTTGGACCCTGCAAAAGGGACTCAGCTTATCTGTCCCGGGATCCACATTCATTAAAAACACCATGGAGTTTTCCTGGCTAGACTTTTATAGGCCTTCAATTCTTTTGAGAGTCCAGTACATTGTGGACCTTGTCCTAGAGAAATGCACCCATGTACAAAATTTTGCTTACAAATCCAGAAGGTTAACTGATTTACCCCCAGCCCCAGCTGTGGTCCTCCCCCCAGCTTCTCTACCCCTGATTACAGTCCTGTATTTTAGAGAGGCCAATGCATCATCTTCTTCAACCTGGGGAAAAGGAAGTCTAAAAGCTCCATGCTTCATACATGCAAGAGGCACTGGTGGCCTGATGTGTGGAAGCAAGGAGCAATGTTTTAATTGCATCTGGGAGGAGCAGAGTCTAACAGTGCTGGACAGAGGATGTGTGGGGGGCAGGGGGTTATGCCTGTAATCTCCCTAAGAGAAAGCAATCCGCATTTTATTTTGCTGTGTGCTTGCCTGGCAAAGTATGATCGTTTTTCTTTATAAATCACCCAGTCTCAGGTATTCTGATATAGCAACACAAAAATGGACTAATACAACCTCTGGTTTGAGTTAATTGACAACCCAATCCTGTGTGTTACTTCAGCTTATTGAAGAAAGATAGCCCTATTTCAATATTTGGTTTCTTTTTCTTAAATTATAACTGATGTGCCCTATGCTTGCTGGAGGAATCCACTGTGCCATGTATCTTTCATTTGCCACACAGATCCACTTCTCATCTTTCACAGCCCTTCACTATGGCTTAGTTTTTGTCTTTGCCCAGTGAGATTGGCCTAGATGGACTTCATCAATAGGCTATGGGCTCTTTTTTTAAAAAATTTTAATTTAATTTAATTTAATTTTTATTTTTGGCCACAAACAAGTCTTAATACATTTTAAAAGACTAAGATCATAGAAAATAATAGAAGATGCATTCTCTGACTACAATAACAGAAAGAAATTTAGAAAATTCACAACTGTGAGGAAATTAAATAACACTGTTTTAAATAAATGATGGGTAAAAAGAAAATCACAGGGAAATTAGAGAGGACTTTGAGATAAAGATCAAAGTGCAACATATCAAAATTTATAGGATGCAGGGCTCATGCAGTGCTTAGAGGAAAATTATTCTTGTATACACTTATATTAGAAATAAGCAAAATCTCAAATCAATAATGTAAACTTCTACCTTGAGAAAATAGAAAAAGAAGAGCAAACTAAACCTGAAGCAAATATATGTAGGAAATAACAAAAATTACAACAGAAATATATGAACTAGGGAATTAAAAACAATAGAGAAAAACAACAAAACCAAAAGTTGATTCTTTAAAAAGGTCAACAAAATTTGCAAACCTTTATCTAGACTGACCAAGAAAAAAAGAGAGAAGACTGAAATTACCAAAATCAGAAATAAAGCAGAGGCATTATTACATTGTCATTATGGTTTTTTGTGGTGGTAAGATTTAGTTTCTTTCTCTTGCTTGTTTGCATTTTTGTTCTACCAGTGGGTTCTATTCTTTCTTGTGTATTCATGGTAGTGATTATTGTTTTTCAGATTCCTGATGCAGGACTTCCTTGAGGATTTCTTATAGGGCTGTTTATGTGGTGGTGAACTCCCTGTTTTTGTTTGTCTGGAAGATATACTATTTACCCCTTATTTCTGAAGGATAGCCTTGCTGGGTATAGTATTCTTGGCTGGCAGGGTTGTTTTTTTTTTTTCCTAGTATTTTGAATATTTCATCCCATTTTCTTCTGGCCTGTAGAGTTTCTGTTGAGAAGTCTGCTGTTAATCTGATAGGGGCTCCTTTATAGGTGACTTGACACTTTTCTCTTGCTTCTTTTAAGATTCTCTCTTTGTCTTTAAGCTTTACCAGTTTGACTATAAAGCATCTTGGAGAGGATCTTTTTGGGCTCAATCTGTTTGGTGCTCTGAGCCTCCTGGATCTGAAAGTCCATGTCTCTCCTATACATGGGAAGTTTTCCAACATTATTTTGTTGAATAGGTTTTCCGTGCCTTTTCCTTTCTCCATCCCTTCTGGAACACACATAATTTGAATGTTTATGTGCTTAAAGATTGTCTGCTAGCTCTCTTATATTTTCTTTATTTTTAAAATTTTCTTTTTCTTTTTTTTTTTTCTTTTTGGTCCACCTGGGTTATTTCAAGAAGACTATCTTCAAGATCAGAAATTCTTTCTTCTGTTTTTTCTAGCCTGCTGCTCAAGCTATTGGTTGTGTTTTTTATTTTGTTGAGTGAATCATTTATATCCATGAGTTCTGCTACATTATTTTTTAAGGTATTGATCTCTGTAAATTTCCTCCTTCATATCATGGATTTTTTTTCTCATTTCATTATGTTGTCTAAGTGAATCTTCTTTGATTTAAGTTAGTTTCCTTAAGATTGTTGCTCAGAATTCTTTTTCAGTCATTTCAAGGGTTTCCTGCTCTATAGGGTCTGGTATTTGAGAATTACTGTATTCTTTTGGTGGTGTCATATTTTCTTGGGTTTTTGTGTTTCTGGTATCTCTGCATTGATGTCTGGTCGTCTGGTAGAGCAGTTACTTCTTCTACCACTCTTGAGTGGACTTTGAGGAGAGAGACATCTTCTTTTTCTGGTCTCCACTGTGACTCTCTTTGTTTCAGTGTAGTTGAATGTCTGAAAGGCTGCCTGCATGGCAGCTATGGCTACTGTTGTGGTATCGAGCCACTACTGTGGCAGCTGTGGCTGTGGCAGTGGCTGTTGTGAGCCACCCACATAAAAGTGGTGTTTTCAGCATGCTTTCTGCCTGATTCTGGGCAGAGGGAGATGCTGCCCTCAGCTCCTGCATAGGACCCTGGGTGTTGCAAACTTGCCTGTCAGGCTCTGGGCTCTTTTGCTGTCTGCTTTTTCTTTGGATTTGACAAAGGGGGAGCAGAAAAAAGAGATCAGAAAGAGGGAGGAAGGAAAAGAAGCCGTCTCCTTGTAGTGTTGTTGCAGGTTACCTATGTCCTTGACTGAAGGAAGGTGCTTCATGGCAAAGGCTATGAATTTATTAGGTCTCTCTCTCTGTCTGTCTCCCTCATTTTCTCTTGCTCTTGCTCTCTCTGACACTTTTTCTCTCTTGCTCTTTCTCCCTCTCTCTCCATTTCCTCCAGTGGACCCTTCAACTTAGGGATAAGCTGCTAATAGTTTCCTGGTTTTACACTTGGATTTCCCTATATCTTGCCCAGCCCTTTAGGAAAAGCCTTTCTTTAAGCCCTTCTTAATTTACACAATTTGTAAAGGTAATCATTCCTGCCAAGATCCTAGCTTACTATAGATTGACCACAATGAACACTTTTGCAAATGCTTCTCCCCTCACATGATTAATTCATCGAATTTTAGGGTGGACTTAAAGTAGCTCATGCATTATAGATGGCACTACATACCTGTTTTGATCATGTTGGATCTGTTGTTTTGTTTGTTGTTTGTTGGGCGTTATGATGTTCTTTCTGAAACTTTTCCTGAGGGACTCAAATTTCAAACCTCTTGCAGTACTGTTCACATGTCAGACATATGGCACAATGACATATGGAAAATATAACTGGAGAAAATAGTCCTTGCCTGATATGTAAATCAGTGTGTGGAACTCACATTTGACTCTCTTCAATGCTCCCTCTGACAATAACTGTTTTCACTGTCCAAGGTGCCAGAAGTCCTCAGTGTAAGGATGATCGATATCTATACATTGTAGCACAGCACTTGAGTCAGCAAAGGAGAAAATTCTCTAATGATGGAGCGTGTCTTTTTCAAGGCAGAGAATTTGACAGCTTTTTTTATGTGCATCGACAAAAAGTGGTGACTGCAGTATGCTAATGAGAAGGCTGTGCATATACTATCATGTTGCTCTCTCACTTTTTTCCTGTTGTTTTGAATATGGTGCTAAGACCTTTTTTCAGCTACTCTTTAGGGGGATGCCTTTCCATCACACGCACAATTTTCAGCTAGCTCATATAATTAGCGTGCACTGGTATTCAGTTCGGCAAAGGTCTAGAGAGAGCAGGCACGAATTGCCCATTGTTATAAATGCATTATTTTGCACGCAGGAGACTAATTTTTTTGGCTATATTGTCTATTGTCAGGAATGTGTGTTCTGCAACTAGTGCTATTACAGACTTACAGGGGACAGTAGGGAAAGCCATTCAGTGTAAGGTGATAAAAAAGTAATTTCATTTTCTTAGAAATAATTATTTAGAGCTATTTTTGTCATGGTCTGTTAAAGACTTAGAATTTTCTTTATTCAGCCAATTTATCTCTTTCAGGTGGCTAAAATAGAATGTAGGAAGACAGAGTTATAGTGGAAGGAAAATAGCACTCCTTTTCTCCTCTAGCCTTGACTACATTTTTTGAATAAAGGAAAATTACTGACCAGGAAAAAAAAATTAAGCAGTTTCCATTAGGGGAACCAGTGGGATAGGATGTTATGCATAATAATTCTTTATTCTCTCTTTAAGACACTGAGCTCCAAAGAGAGTGGGACAGTGTCTTGTTCACACTTCTATCCCCTCATGCCTGTCACAGGGGCTTGGAATGCAGTAGATCCTCACTAAGTATTTGTTGAATACACAAATGAATAAAAAAATGTATGGTTTGGATCTTCAAAGCATTTTTGATACATCTCCAATTTCTAGGTATTAAGAAGTTATCCATCAATCCATAAACTCCAACTCCTTTTTGAAACCAATTTTAACTTCTTTGACTTTTTCTCTTACTTTGCTCAGTTTCTTTCTACCTCATCCTTTTCCCCTGAATGTTTCTCTGGATTTCTCTAGCCCAATCCTTTTCACTAGGTAATCTCCAAGATAAAATATTATACTGTATTTAAAAATGCTATATAGCCGTCTTCTCACTGCTAGTTTTCTCATTTTTTGGTATGGCAAACTTATTATTTATAATACTTTCTGCCTATATTTCCTTTTCACTAGGTAATCTCCAAGATAAAATATTATACTGTATTTAAAAATGCTATATAGCTGTCTTCTCACTGCTAGTTTTCTCATTTTTTGGTATGGCAAACTTATTATTTATAATACTTTCTGCCTATATTTTTCATTTCATTTCATTTATTTATTGAGACATAATTGATTGTACACATCTGTGGGATACAGCATTGAATATCAGTATCTGTGTGCAATAGGTGATGCTCAAATCAGGATAATTAGTATATTCAGCACTATACAATGTTGTCATTTTTAGTGGCTCTTTACCAATTTCTTGACAAACCTCCCACCACCTCTAGAGGCATCAGTTCTATTCTCTCCTTTTGAAAGTTCAACAAATTATTGTGATTGTTGTATCTTTTTTCTTTTATTCATTTGTTTGATTTTTAGCTCCCACTTTTGAGTGAGACATACAGGATATCTCTTTCTGTGCCTGGCTTATTTAACTTAACATAATTTTCTCTAAGTTCATGCATGTTGCAATAAATGGCAGAATTTCATTCCTTTTTTATGGCAGAGTAGTATTCCATTTAGGTTGGTTCCAATTCTTGGCTATAGAGCTGTGATAAACACGGGAGTTCAGGTATCCCTTTGACATAATGATTTCCATTCCTTTCGGTATATAGCCAGCAGTGGGACTGCTGGATCATATGGTAGTTCAATCTGTAGTTGTTTGAGGAAACGCTGTACAGTTTTCCATGGTGGCTGCACCAATTTATAGTCCCACCAACAGTGTAGGAGTGTTTCCCTTTCTCTGCATCCTCACTAGCATTTATATTCTTCGTCTTTTTGATAATGGTCTAACTGGGGTGAGATGTTATCTCAATGTGATTTTGATTTGCATTTCCCTGATGTTTAGTGATGTTGAACATTTTTTCATGTATCTGTTGGCCATTTGTCTATCTCCCTTTGAGAAATGCCTATTTAGCTCCTTTGCCCAGCTTTTAATTGGGTTACTTGTGATTTTACTGTTAAGTTTTTTGAGTTCCTTTATATACTGGATATTAATCCCTTGTCAGATGCATAGTTTGCAAATATTTTCTCTCATTCTGTAGATTGTCTTTTGACTCTGTTAATTGTTTCTTTTGCTGTGCAGAAGCTTTTTAGCTTGATATAATCCTATTTGTTTATTTTTTCTTTTGTTGCCTGTGATTTTGGGGTCTTACTCATAAGGTCTTTGCCAAGTCCTGTATTGTGAAGTGTTCCCCCTATGTTTTCTTTTCGGAGTTTTATAATTTCCAATCTTATATTTAAGGCTGTACTACATTTTGAATTGATTTTGGTATATGGTGAGAGATATGGGTCTGGTTTCATTCTTCTACATATGGATATACAGTTTTCCCAGCATCATTTACTGAAGAGGTGGTCTTTTCCACAGTGTTTGTTCTTCTTGCCTTCATCAAAGAGGAGTTGGCTGTAAGTATGTGGGTTGATTTCTGGGTTCTCTATTCTGTTCCATTGGTCTGAGTGTCTGTTTTTATGCCAGACACATAAAAACATATGGTAACATATGTTATAGTATAATTTGAAGTCAGGTAGTATAATGCCTTTGCCTTTATTTATTTTTTTTACTCAGGATTGCTTTGACTATTCAAGGTCTTTTGTTGTTCCATGTGAATGTTAGGATTGTTTTGTCTATTTCTGTGAAGTGTGCTATTGGTATTTTGGTGGAGATTTTATTGAATCTGCAGATTGCTATGGGTCATATGAACGTTTCGCAGTGTTAATTCTTCCAATCCAAGAGCATGGAATATTTTTCCATCTTTTTGTATCTTCTTTAATTTCTTTCAGCAGTGATTTGCAGTTCTCGTGGTAGACATATTTCACCTTCTTGGTTAAATTTATTCCTAGGTATTTTAATTTTGGGGTGACTATTATAGATGGGCTTGCTTTATTCATTTCTTTTTCTGCTAGTTCATTATGGGAGTATAAAAATGCTACTAATTTTTTTGTGTTGATTTTGTATCCTGCAACTTCACTGAAATTGTTTATCAGCTTTATGTGTTTTTTGGTAGAATCTTTAGGTTTTTCTGTATATAGGGATCATGTCATTTGCAAACAAGGAAAGTTTGAGTTCATCTTTTCCAATCGGGATGCCCTTTATTTCTTTCTCTTATCTGATTGCTCTGGATAGTATTTCCATGCCATGTTTAGGAGTTGTGAGGGTGGGCATCCTTGTCTTGTTCCTGTTTTTTCTATTCAGGATGATATTGGCAGTGGTTTGTCATATAGAACTCTTATTGTGTTCAAATACTTTCCTTCTATACTAATTTTCTGAGAGTCTTTATCATGAAGGGATGTTGAATTTTGTCAAATGCTTCTCCTGTGTGATTGAAATAATGATATGGTTTTTGTCCTTGATTTTGTTGATGTGGTGTATCACATTTATTGACTTGCATATGTTGAACTATCCTTGCGTGCCTGGCATGAATCCCACTTGATCATGATGTATAGTTTTTTTGATGTGTTGCTGTACTCTGTTTGCTAATATTTTGTTGAGGAATTTTACATCTATGTTCATCAGAGATATTGGCCTGTAGTTTTCTTTTTTTGTTGTATCTTTGGTTTTGTTATTGGGGGTGATGATGGCTTCAATAAATGAGTTTGGGAAAATGGCCTCTGTTTCAATTTTTTGGAATAGTTTGAAGAAATTTGGTATTAATTCTCCTTTAAAGGTTTGGTAGAATTCAGCAGTAAAGCCATTCGGTCCTGGCTGTTTCTTTGTTTGGAGACTGCTGATTACTGCTTCATCCTCATTGCTTGGTCTGTTAGGGTTTTCTGTTTATTCTTGGTTCAGTCTTGGTAGTTTGTGTGTGTTCAGAAATTTATCCATTTCCTCCACATTTTCTAATTTGTTGGTGTATAGTTGTTTGGAATAGTTTCTAATGATTATTCATATTTCTATGGTATCATTTGTAATGTCTCTTTTTTCATTTTTGATTTTTATTATTTGGGTCATTTCTTTTTTTAGTTAGCCAAACTAATGGTTTGTCTGTTTTGTTTATCTTCTCAAAAACCGACTTTTTGCTTCATTGATCATTTGCATTGTTTTGAGGTCTCTATTTCACTTAGTTCTGCTGTGGTCTTAATTATTTCTTTCCATCTACTAATTTGGGGGTTGGATTGTTGTTGTTTTTCTAGTTCTTTGAGGTGTACTCTTAAGTTTTTTATTTGAAATCTTTCTGTTCTTTTTATGTAAGTGCTTATTGCAATAAACTTCCTTCTTAGTAGTATTTTTGCAGTATCCCACAGGTTTTGGCATGGTGTGTCTGTATTTTCAATCATTTTAAGATATATAAAGCAAACACCATTAGACCTATAGAAGAGGTAAACCCTAATACAATAATAGTTGGGGACCTGGACACCACTCTGTCAATATTGGACAGATTGTCTAGGCAACAAATCAACAGGGAAACACAGGATTTAAAGTATGCTTTAGACCAAATTGGACCTGGCAGATATTTACAGAAAATTTCATCCAACAACTGCAGAATATGCATTCTTCTCATCAGCACATGGAACATTTTTTAGGATAGACCACATGTTAGGCCACAAATTAAGTCTCCACAAATTTTTAAAAATTGAAAACATTTTGGGCCGGCCCGGTGGTGCACTGCTATAGTGCGCCGCTTGGGAAGTGTGGCGGCGCTCCCGCCGAGGGTTCGGATCCCACATACAGACTGGCCGCTCACTGGCTGAGCAAGGTGCGGGAGCAACGCCGAGGGTTGTGATCCCGTAGCCGGTCCCGGTCCAGTACGGGCGCGACACTGAGGGTTGCGATCCGTTGCCGGTCACGAAAAAAGACAAAAAAGAAATTGAAAACATTTCAAATATCTCTCCAAACCACAATGGATTACAACTAGAAATCAATAACAAGCAGAATTCTGTAAACTATACAAATTACATGGAAATTAAACAACATATTTCTGAATGACATATGGGTCCAAGAAGATATTAAACAGGTAATGCTTATGTTTTTAAAAAAATGGCTATATGAATATCTGAGCTGTCCATTGTAGTACACATTGCCTTAGACAAGAGAATTGATTTTTCTAAGAGCAGATACTTAAGAGGTGCTGACCCAGGAAATGAACTCTTTTCTCTTGGGTTTTTCTTCTCTGTTGCTAAGTTTTCTCTTCCTTTTGTTCTTCTTTTGTTATCCCAAGAATCCTAGATCCCAAGAAAATGTACATTTATATTTGCTCAGTTTCAAGCATTTGGTTAGAGTAGATGAACTGCTCTAACAAAAGCTCCCCAAACTCAATGTCTTATCTCAAAATTGTACTCTTGATGTTCAGTATTCCTACAGTGTTCAATTCTTCCTCTTGATGAGGCTACTCTTGTGGGTAACTCTCCCCTGAAATGAATGAAAATACAGACACACAATGCCAAAACATGTGGGATACTGCAAAAACAGTACTAAGAATGAAGTTTACTGCAATAAGCGCTTACATCAAAAGATGGGATTTTGGCTCCTTTCATCTTACTGGGCAGTTATCTTCAGCAGATGATCCCACGCTTGCTAGTGAAAGGGAAGATAATAAAGAGAAAGCCTGTACTACACACAGCCTGGGGGGGACTCAAATATGTAGTCATTCATACACATTCCATCAGCTGAGACTGGCACATCTAGATGTTGGGGGTCATGTGGCTGATTTTGGCCAATAGAATGTGAGTGGGGTTGATGTGTGGTTGGGGTTGGGGAATATAGTGCCCTCTGGGCAACTGCTTGTGGGCAGAGCTGTGTGCTCTGGAAATGGAAAGGTAGCACCAATCACTGGTTGTCAGCCAGGCATCTCTGCCACATATGTATTAAATAGCTCTGCCATTCTGATAATTCTATTGATTACAGGCCCCTAAGGTGTCTTAAAGGTGGAAAAAACCATTTTTTTTAAGCAACAGCAACCTTGGACATCTGTTGAACACTTGAGCCATTGAAATAGTGTCTCTTGTAAAAGAGAGGTTAAGAAGTCTTCTCAGGAACAGAGTATAAGCCACTGCCCTATAAATGTATGCATAATTGTGAAGGCATCGAAGGCTCACTTGTATTCAGATAGCTTTTTGGGATAAGGTACAAATGCTCATAATCAAGATTTGGAATATCTCTCTTGCATAGATGAGGTGTGGCTTGAACCATCCTCTGCCTGGTGAGAGTGTATGTTTGATGAGCTCTTTCATGCAGTACCATTTAAAATTACTGAGAACAATAGAAATTTCTGAAAAATATATTCTTCATGGGCAGCATAAAGATGCCAGATAGAAGGCACTGTTTTGCAGTTTGAAATGCAAAGTGAATTGAAGACTGGCCCTGAGTTTCTTCATCCTTTATTATCCTGAAGAGAACTACATGACCTGAATTGCTGCTTGAAAAAAGGAGGCATAAATTATGGCAGATCAAACTTCAAAAAGCCCGAATATGAACGTATCACTTGACAGCCTGCTAACAAAGCAAGTATTCTTGAGTTTCAAGTTGTCTTTCAGGAAGAAAGATTTTTTGGTCATATACAAGCTTTTCTTGACCTAGCATGATATATGCCTTGTTTCTGTTCAGCTTTAAATCTATGGTGCCTTTATTGCTTTTAAAAGTGATATACACACTATTGTCTGTCTGCTTACCTCTGACCTTTTAAATTGCTTTTTTCTGGTCAGCTTTTAAGGGCTCCAAATTCTGCACTTCTTCCTTTCATTGGTGTAAAAGAATGGGTTAGAAAATAAGAAGTTAACACCAAACAGCTATTCACACCAACAGTATATTCTTAATATCTTGGGAAATTTCTCTTGTAACCAAGAAGCGGCTGTATTTGCTAATATAAAATTTTGAGTTAGGGGCAGATGAACTAATATCGAGGCCATGACAGAAGTTTCTAAATTTTTTTTCATTTACAGCAAACAAAAGTTACGCCAAATCTATTAAAAGTTGGTTTAACAATCACTCTTATCTCAAAGAATAAGAAACAAACAATCACAGCCTAAGAACCATGTGCTCCTGGAGGCTGACTTCCTTGGAGTACATTTGTTGGACCCCCTTGCCTTTTGGCTTCTGGTTAGGTTTAGCCCATGGGAGGAGAGTAGAAGGTGGGGAGAGGGAGAGTTTGGGGTATTTATTCCCCTGGATCCCTCTCTGTAGGCTGGGGCTAGAAATGACTGCATCTTCTGCCAAAGACCACAGCTCCTGTCCAGTGGCCTTCATCTTCACCTACAACTACAGTTCTTTCAGGGTCCCCTGTAGACATGGGGTGGGAACAGCTCTCCTACTGTACTCTGTGCTACCCCGGGTGTGTTTCACCAATCTACACCACACCCCCCACCCCTTTGTAAACAGATAGACCATTCCCTCTTGGTCGGCTAAGGTTGGTCATTGCTTGCAGCATTTAAGACTAGTACGTGTCTTAAGTAGATAGTTAACACCAATACCCCATAATTTCTAGGACAAATAAAGTGTCCTTTTTTAAAAGATCAATGTCTGACTTTTTTGAATAATGTAGTATAGCACTTTGGAGATTTCACTGGGACCGTGAAGAAGTATATTGGCATATTCAGGAGTTAATCTCTGAAGCTCTTTGTAATATTTATTTAACCTGTCTGAGAGATATTAAAAGGTACGGCGAGAATAAAAGTTTAAAAGCCCAGTCTCCCATGCCAGTTGACAATACTCACAGCATTCTAATTAGAAGTTACCATCATACATAGTTGAAAACAATGTAAATTGAAATCTACCTTTAGTGGATGAAATGTCACTACTATCGCATAGCTCAATTCTGTCTACTTGCCACACTCTTCTCTTTGTTTAGCTTCTGTACACTCATCAGCCATTCCTTAAAAAGGTATTTATTACCCAGTGGAAGTGATTGGCTGTATTGACTGAAAACCTTGTTCACTGTATTCATTTGCAGAATTTATTTTCATGTAGAGGTGAGCTCTTCAGGGACTTGGTAGAAACTAGCTGCAAAAGATTTTTTGATCTGAGTAGAACATCATTCAGAATCCTACTGACAATATTACCGGGTTGTCCTCACCCATTTCAGTGGACAAAAAAAGGTGGTTGGCTTTTACCATCAAGAGATGTTATAGGAGGGGCCGGCCCGGTGGCGCACTGGATAGTGCACCGCTTGGGAAGCGTGGCGGCCCTCCCGTCCGAGGGTTCGGATCCCACATACAGACCGGTTCCCGCTCACTGGCTGAGCGAGGCGCGGGAGCA
>NW_007733202.1:37482-39905 GCF_000696425.1 Galeopterus variegatus
CACCGAGGTTTGCAATCCCGTTGCCGGTCCCCGGTCCGGTGCGGGGGCAACACTGAGGGTTGCAATCCGTTGCCGGACACGGAAAAAAGACAAAAGACAAAAAAAAAAAGAGATGTTATAGGAAATTAAAATCAGTTTCTCAGCTGCTTACGTGGGACTAATAAATGAATATCCCCAAGATAACTTCTAGGCACATAATAAGTACCCAATAAATATTCAATGATTAAATGATCAAAAAGAATTATAATATAAACCTTTATACCTTTATTAAGATAAAACTAGTTACAGTATGTAGGTCTTCATCTTCAAAGAGATGTTTCTAGAAAAATATTTTAAAACTTAACATGGTATTTATTTTGTATCATTTAGCATGTTATTTATAATTTGTGCCTCATTTTGAGTACAGTAGTCCCCCTTATCGGTGGAGATACCTTCCAAGACCTGCAGGGGATGCCTGAAACTGTGGATAGTGCCAAAACCTACAAATACTCTTTTTTTGTCTTCTTTTTTTATCTGATAACTGAGATGGCTACTAAGTGACTAATGGGTGAGTAGAATATATAGCTAGGATACGGTGGACAAAGGGATGATTCATGTCCCGGGAGGGACAGAGCGGGATGGCTCAAGCTTTAATCATGCTATTCAAAATGTTATGCACTTTAAAATTATGAATTGTTTATTTCTGGAATTTTTCATTTAATATTTTCGGACTGTGGTTGGCCTAAGGAAACTAAAACCATGGAAAGTGAAATGGTGGACAAGAGAGGGATCACTGTGCATTATCAATAATGATTTAAGTAGGCATTATTTATTCTTTTGAAAATAACTTGCTGCATTATTTAGTGTGATTTATTGTATGTCTTGGGACCAGAAAATGTTTTCGATGGGATTAATTTTCAGTTTCATTATGAAAATAGATTAGATGCTGCATGATATATTGGAGAGAGAGCCAGAATGTGACTCAAAAGACATGAGTTTAATTCTTAGCTCATCCACTTACAATGCAATATTGAGCAAGCTGTTTATCTTCCCAGAACTTTTAGTTTTGTCATCCATAAAAATGGAAGTAATATCATAAGCAGAGCTGCCGCCCAAGATTTGGGGGTGGTGTCTATACTTTGTAAACTGAAACCAACTGTAAATGTAAGTGTGCAGAAAGTAGAATGTGATTTGGAACATTTTATTTTATTTATTTTATCCTATATAGGATCTGAACCCGCGGCAGGAGCGCCACTGTGCTCCCAGCGCCACACTCTCCCGAGTGTGCCACAGGCTCAGCCCTGGAACATTTTATTTTAACAGGAAGCTTTTGCAGAAACTCGCTTATCTCCCCAAAAAAGGCCCATACTTGTAGCGTATATGGGGTTTTTCCTTCTCAAGTTATTTTCTACTGTAGCCATGTTCCCACTTTATAATCATGATGGTACTGTGACAATCTTAATTTTCTAAAAAAGCTAGCTGGTGATTTACTTTTCAGTAGAAAAGGATAAGAATTTAGAAAAAAAAAAAAACTTCCTTTGATATCCCATATTCCTTAGTCTTACCCTTTATAATATCAGAGGATAATGCTTCATTTCTAGACTGAACATAAAAATGATTCTTTGGACATAGCAATCTCAGGGTATGAGTTGCTTGAGTACTGCCTTTGATTGTAAAATGGACAGAAGTATTTCTTCTTTCATAATAGATGGGTGTGCTAAAATGAGCTCACTTGGTTTTAAATATCAGTGACTATGAAGTCAAAAGCCATTTTATGCAACTAAGTTACCAGTAAAATTCGATACATTATGATTGACATCTTTCACTATTAGGTTAAATTGGAGCTAGCTACAATTTATTGGGGGATGTATGCCACTAAAACACAATGTTTTAAAGACTATACATATTTTACAATGCACCTTCATTCTAAATTGGCAATGGATGGCAACTTTAATGTTTCAGACAAGCTTGATATACAGGCAAGAATGATTTCAAAATGCCACAAACTCTGCTTTTCAAGTAAGCTGTGTTAACCCATTTCCTGTTACTTAGAATACCTGAAAACTGGGTAATTTATAAAGAAAAGAAATTTATTTCTTACAGGTTTTGGAGGCTGGGAAGTCTAAGGGTTGAGGGGGCTGAATCTGGTGAGGGCTTTCTTCCTAGTGGGGACTCTTCAGATTGAGGTGGCAAAGAGCATCACATGGCGAGAGACAAGAGGGTGATAATATGTTCTCTTCCTCTCCTTATAAAGCCACTATCTACTCCTATGCTAACCCGTTAATCCATGATTGGATTAGTTCATTCATGAGGGCATAGTTCTCATGATCCAATCACCTGCACTTTTCAAACATCCTAGTGGTATTTCCCACCCTCTTTTTAAAAAAAATTTTTTTTTATTTTGTCAATATACAATGTGGTTGATTATTATGACCCATCACCGA
>NW_007733202.1:42711-47846 GCF_000696425.1 Galeopterus variegatus
CACAGGTTGTGTGTTTTCTGCCAAGTCTGCACACTAGGTGGGGCTGTTGGATCTTACCGGGGCGGCCCGCAAGGTGTGTTTTTTTTTCCTGCTGAGTCTCCACCTCCGTAACCGGACACCTCCCCTCTCTGAGCTGGGGTGTGTCTACTGCAACCCCGTCTGTCAGCGGTGTCCTCAAGCGCCCGCTCAGCTCGGCCCGCCCAGGAATACTTTCAGGTTTCTCCTGGACGCAGTCTACCTGTCACTCTGGGTGGCTTTGTAGCACTGAGTGGGGGTTTCTCAGCATGAGCTCCTCGGAGAAGGAGCCCGCAGCACACAGTTCCTCTTTGAATCCCCCTGGCGCGGATTGACTCCCGTGCCCACCGGAATTCAGCTCTCTGGCAGGCTCAAGTAAGCCCGGGAGCGTTCCAACCACACTTTTCCTAACCCAAAAATGGCTAGGCGTTTTTCCAAACTGGTGGCTGGAGAGGTGGTATCTGCCTCCCAGCAACAGGAGGTTTACTGGGGGCAGAGCCCCGGGTGCGGTGGAGTAACAATTGGCCTGGCCCGCTTTTCCCTGTCTCCCGACGCTGACCAGGGGCTCCCCATGTCACCAGCCCCACCATAGAACCGTGGAGGGAGTGGGATGTGAGGCCAGCCCGCAGGCCCTGGAAGGCCCCACACCGGGTCAAGCAAGTGGCAGGGCTCAGTGAGGAGCCGAGCCAGGTGAGGGATTCAGACCTGTCCGAACCGGCCGTCCCACCCTCTTAATACTGTTATAGTGGGGGTTAAGTTTTAACATGAGATTTAGAGGGGACACTCAAACCATAGCATAAGCTAAAGTAAAAGTATCATATAATCAGGAGCATTTGCACAAAATCTTGTGGAAGTAAAGTCACCTTTAATTTCTCAAGGTATTAGTTGCTGTTTGGATTACATGATAGTTTTGCAGTTTTGTTTAACCCAGGCTTTGGACCATTCTGGATCAGTCGTTGTTGAGGAAGATGTGGCTGTGTATTAGTCCATTTCTGTTGCTTATAACAAAATACTTGGAACTGGGTAATTTACAAGAAAATGAAATTTATTGCTTAAATTATCAGAGGCTAGGACGTCCAGGGTCTAGGGAACACATCTGGTGAGGGTCTTGGTGGTGGTGACAGTGACCCAGGGGTCTCACATGGAAGAAAATGGTGAAGCAGAGAGAGAGTTCCTCATGCACTCTCTTTTTAAAGCCCTCAGAACTCCACCCATGACCACCACTTTTAATCCATTCACTAGGCATGGTCCTATAATCCAGTCACTTCTTCAAGGCCCCACTTTTGAATTACCATAATAGGATTTCCCACCCTCTTAACACTGTCACAGTGGTAGTCAAGTTTTAGGGGGATACTCAATCCAAGACATTCTTCTCTTAGGCCCCCAAAACTCATGTCCTTTTCACATATAAATACATTCATTTTGTCCCCAAAGTCTTAACTTGTTTCATCTCAGAAGCCCAAAGTTCGAAGTCCCATCTGTGAATTCAAAACAAGTTATCTACTTCCAAGATGCCACAGTGTGACAAGCAGAGGGTACATATTCCCATTCCAAAAGGGAGAAATAGTCTTAAATAAAAGTGTAATAGGTCCCAAACAAGTCTAAATCCCAGCAGGGCAGGCATTAAATCTCAAAGCTGGTTCCAGATCCTCTGCATGCTGGTGTGGGGGTTGGGTCCCCAAATCCTCAGTTAGCTCTGCTGCTATGGCTTTCCTGGTCTGAGGCCATGCTTCAGCTCTCATAGGCTGATGTTGCAATCTGGTAGCTCCACAATTCTGGGGTCTCCATGGTGGTCCTGCTCCCACAGCTCCACTAGGCATGGCGCTGCTGGGATTCTTCAGCTGCAACTCTAATCCCACCTTTCCTCTCAGCATTGCTCTAGCAAAGCCTGTCTGTGGTGCCTCTGCACCTGCAACAGATCTCTTCCTGGGCCTCCAGACTTCCATACGTACTTTGAAATTGGGGTCAAGGATCTCAAGCCTTCACAGCTCTGGCATTCTGTGAACCTGCAGACCTAATATCATGTGGACACTGCCAATGCTTCCAGCTTGTATTTTCCAAAGCTACACATACAGTCACACCTGGAGCCAATTTAGCCATAGCTGGAGCAGCCAAAGCCTCCAGGGTCCCAAGGTCTTCCTGTGCAGCGAGGCTGTTGTGGGCAACTCAGGCCTGTTCCCCAAGACCATTCTGTCTCTCCAATCCTCTGGACCTGTAATGGAAGACTCAGCCTTTAAGATCTCTGAAATGCCTTCAGGGCCTTTCTCCCATTGTCATGGCTATTAGCACTTGGCTGCCTCATAGCCATGCTAATGTCTTTAGCAACCAGGCCCTGTGCTACACCATTGGATTTTTCTCCTGAAAATGCTCTCTCATTCTCTACCACGTGCAAGTTGCCAATTTTCCAAATCTTTACACTTTATTTCCCTTTTAATTATGCATTCTGGCTTTACGTCATGCCTTTTCTGCCATAACTCATTGTAGGCTGTTGCAAGTAGCCATGCCACTTTCTGAACGTTTTGCTGCTCAGAAATTTCTTCTGCCAAATACTCCAGGTCAGCACCTTTAAGTTTCATGTTCCATAAAACTTTTGGGCATGAAGAGAATGCAGCCAAATTGCTTTCAAGTTCATAGCAAGGGTTATCTTTGTGCAGTTTCCAATAATCCCTTCTCATTTACATCTGAGACCTCTTTATAGTGGTCTCTATAGTCCATATTTCCGTAAGCATTCTTCTCACCACCATTTAATCAGTCTCTAAAACATTCTGAACTTTCCCTGGTTTTCTTGTCTTCTTCTGAGTTCTCCAAACTCTAACCTTTGCCTGACACCCAGTTCCAAAGCCACTTCCACATTTTCAAGTATCGGTCTAAGAGTCAGCCAAAAGGAGATAGAGGATTTATTGCTTGTGTTCTTTGCTTTTAAGTTGTAGAGGTTAGCTATCTACTATGCAGCAACATAATCCCTTTTCTCCATTTTCTGTGTGAACTCTTCAGCAAATTCTACATTGATCGCTATTGACGGGGCTCAAAGAAGATGGGTACATAACCAAAATATGAGTTACGCATAGAAAAAGAGTAAAAATTTAACAGGACACACACAAACTTATGCATGCCTCCTTTAATGCTAAGAAATTGGGTAATTAGGAAGGATGAGTTGTAGTACTGGGCTGACAGAAATGACTAACTAGCTATTGAGCTCTAATGTGAGAATTCTCAGGCAATACATTGAAGGAGAGGTAGGCCTTAATACAGGGTGATTTGCAGATAGGAAAAGTCAGTGGAAGTCAATACTGGGGAAAGTTATTAAGTAGAAGCCATAATCTGTGGAATAAGGAAATGTTGCTTTGAGCTTATTCAGGGTAGTTTACAGACTCATTACATTTCATATTTATATTTAAACATGCATTTCTTAGGTTAGCAATAACAATTAACATGTCCTAAGGATTGTACTAGGCCAGAAATGGTCAGTCCCCAAAGTCCTCAGGGGAAAGGAATAGAGTGGGAAGCCAACACGTAAACTCATAATTAAATTCTATGTGAGAAAGGCTATTATAGAAATATTTATCAAGGCACTCTGGGAGCTCATAGGAAGTAGCAACTTATTTAGTTATCCAGAGAACTCTTTAGAAAACATATCAATTTAAATATTCTCTAAGTTCTTAGTAACTAGGATTTCAAATTTTAGATATTTGATCCTTAACAATGGCTGAAATATGGTGCTTATTATATTAGTTATATCATAATGGAAAATATAATTTTTTATCCAATAATGAACATTTTAAAAGCTTTTTGAGGAGTAAGTGATGTTCAGTAAACTCTAACTTAAGTGTACAATTTGAAGAATCTTGCATATGTTGACACCATCACATGATCCTAATTATGAACATAACCATCACCCACAATAGTTTTCTCATGCTCTTTTATAATCAGTTTCTCCCTCCCACTGCCTCCCCATACCCACACCCCAATCCCCCTCCCCGGGCAACCCTTGATATGCTTTCTGTTACTATGGACTAGGTTACATTTTCTGGAATGCAATCTACATTGTGTGTTCTTTTTATGTCTGGCTTCTTTCATTCAGCATAATTATTTTGAGATAGATCTATGTTTTTGCAAGTATCATTTGTTCATTCTTTTTATCACTGAATAAAAGCAATAACACTCCGTTGTTATGATATACCACAATTTGCTTATCCACTCACCTCTTAATGGACATTTGTATTATTTTCAGCTTTTGGTTGTTACAAATAAAGCTGCTTTGAACATTAGTGTGCA
Organism: Galeopterus variegatus; assembly: GCF_000696425.1. Taxonomy (NCBI): domain Eukaryota; kingdom Metazoa; phylum Chordata; class Mammalia; order Dermoptera; family Cynocephalidae; genus Galeopterus; species Galeopterus variegatus. The sequence continues at coordinate 47,002 of NW_007733202.1, forward strand.
AGTCGTTGTGTGGGAATATGTTTTCATTTCTCTTGGGTAAATACCTAGGAGTAGAATAGCTGTGTAGCATGGTAGATGTAAGTTTAACTTTTGAAGGAATTGCCAAGTGGCTTTCTAGAGTAGTTGTGTATTTTATATTCCTACCAGAAGTGTATCAGAGTTCCAGTGGCTCCATTCCTTGCCAAACAGTACCTTTTCAATTTTAGCCTTTCTAGTGGGTATGTAGTGGTAGCTCATTGAGAATTTTTTTCTTGTGATTTTAATTTGCATTTCCCTAGTAACTAATAATGTTGACCATCTTTTCATGTGTTTATGTGCTGAACTGTCCATTTAAATTTTTTACCCAGTTTTTAATTATTGGGTTGTTTGTCTTATCATTAAATTGTGAAAGTTCTTTATATATCCTGAGTACAAGTTTTTTATCATATATATTTTGTGCAAATATTTTTTTCCAGTATGTGACTTGCACTTTCATTTTATGTACAGTGTTTTTCAAAAATAATCTTTTCATTTTAATTTTTTTTAGAGTTTTTTTATGGTTTGTATACTGGGTGCATAATATGCATCAAAACCAATGTCACTAAGATTTTTTTCTTATTTTTTCTTCTAAAAGTTTTCCAGTTATAGCTCTTACATTTAGGTTAATGATCCATTTGGAGTTAATATTTATATACAGGGTGAGGTAAGATTTGAGGTTTTGTTGCTGTTTTTGTTGTTGTTTTGTATAACTATGTACTTGTTCAAGCAACATTTGTTAAAAAGATTTTTTTCCCACTGAACTACTATGTTGAAAAGCTTTATTTGTGGATTTTCTATTCTCCCATTAATTGATTTATCTCTTTTGA
>NW_007733202.1:48249-49900 GCF_000696425.1 Galeopterus variegatus
GGGAAAATCAACATCTTAACAGTCATGAATCTTCTGACCCACGAACATGAGATATTGCTCCAATTATTTAGGTCTTCTTTAATTTCTCTTAGCAATCCTTTTGAGATTTTTCAGCTTAATATACACTGTAAGTGTTAAGGGTGGGAAATCCTATTATGGTAATCCAAAGGTAGGGCCTTGATTAGATTGTAGGACTGTGCAGTAGTGAATGGATTAATAATGATGATCAGGGGTGTGGTTCTGAGGGCTTTAAAATGAGAGTACCTGAGGAACTATCTCTCTCTGCTCTGCCATTTTCTGCCATACGAGACCCCTAGGTCACTGTTCATCACCAAGACCCTCACCAGCTGTGTTCCTTGGACTTTGTACTTTCCAGCCTGCAAAACTGTAAGCAATAAATTTTGTTTTATTTATAAATCACCCAGTTTCAGGTATTTATGTTATAAGCAACAGAAATGGACTAATACAGCTGCTGAATGTGTATTTCTCATTTTGGGGTTTAATACTGTCTGGCAGAGGGTTTCTGGGTGTCTCCCATCATGTGGAGACAGGCAATATTTTCTTTNGGGATTGGAAAGCTGTGTGCAAATAAAATTAATCTTGATCCTTCCTGTTGTAGCTTTTTGCCTCATTTTTCCTTTGGTATTTAATAAAGTCTCTGAGATTTTCAACTTTTCTTATCTGGGCCAGTGGGAATCAAGGGAAAATACTTTTGATTTATATTGACAGCATCATTAAAGGGAGTGTGATCCAAGAGGAAGATACATTTCAGGGGCAAAGGTGTTGCTTGGTTGACTGCATTCCCCACCTATAAGAAATACTTCTAGAGATAAACTTTTGAGGTTGTGAATTTTACTATATATGGATAGGGGAGTAATTTTCCATGACAAGGCTTTTTACTGCCCTCTCTCTTCCCCATTCTTCTCCAACAAATACCCTATCTCATTTTTGTAGAACCTTGATCTCTAATAGCTGACAGCTAATGATTAAGATATTAATTGAAAGAAAACTCAGGGGGTTTCTCACTCAAAAGTGTATTTGCATTTCAATTGAGAATGCTTAGAGACTAAAAGGTATTCTGTGCTTAAGGAATTAATACTTAATGGCAAACTTTCAGATAGAGGAAAATCTTTGGGGGACTGGGATCCTGCCCAGTGCTTCTCAAATTGTATCACTGTGCCTATATAGATCTTTANGGGGACTGGGATCCTGCCCAGTGCTTCTCAAATTGTATCACTGTGCCTATATAGATCTTTATACCAATATATGAAAGGTCTTCAAAAAGTTCATGGACTGATTCATAATATCTTTTAATTATATTTTTCCAAACTTTTAACGTACCCTAGTACATCTTTCTTAACTTAGCCCAATCTGGTTTTTGAATGTACTGTTCAAAATTAAAACTTAAGATGATTATTTTGGAGAAATTTTACCTATGCAAAGTAAATCTATCAACTTAGTCTGAAAAAAATGATTAACTACCTATTTATGGTAAACATCTATAAAGTATACATTTATTTGTCAGTGAGTTAAAGCTAAGGTGAAATGCCCATAAGATACATATGTGAGTTGGTGTGCTGTCATGGTTCGTAATACTGTACTGGATTTGGCTTATAACATGTGCAAAACACACATTCCTAAACCAACATAA
>NW_007733202.1:50916-57463 GCF_000696425.1 Galeopterus variegatus
TAATACTGTACTGGATTTGGCTTATAACATGTGCAAAACACACATTCCTAAACCAACATAAAAGTTATTTGCAGATTGTGTGTTCCTAGATGTTTTGAAATCAGTATGATATATTTCTACTTCACCTTAATTCAAAAAAGATGTAGAGGGCTAAAATGAGTACATTATAAAAGGGCCCCCTAAGAAGACTTTTATGTGAGATCTTTATCATCTAATTTCATTGAAATTTAACTTTTAGGTATTCAGAGGATGACTACCTTCAGATTATCACAGATATACAAAGCTGTCCATGGAAACGACAAGCAGAAGAATATGCAAATTTTAGGTAAATTTTTCTTTTCATAAATAATATGAGATTTAAAAAATTTTGTTCATTTGCTTTGTTAGAATAGGCAGCATGGTGCTAAAAAGACAAGTAGAAGGGGCCAGATGGCAATCAGGATGATCGAATTTTAAGATCTTCTCATGAGGCACATGGCACACCATTTTCATCTCTTGTACAGAAATTTGTAATTGTGTCACTGGAATAAATTACAAAAATTCCAAATTCAAAAGAAAGTTTTTATTATGCTTTTTATGATATTTTAGAGGATATTGCCTCTTCTTTGTATCATTTATAATGGGTATTTTTTATTTTGTATGTAAAATATAATAGCATTAGGGAAGGTTTGGAAAACATAGAAGGAAAAAAAACATTCATAATTCTACCACTTTAGAACAAAACCATTTTGCTTTCTCTATATTCTCTTCCAGTTTTTCCTCATTAGCTTTTTCCTAATTTTTTATATTTATAATTGATACATAGTAATTGTACATATTTATGGGGTACAGTGTGATGTTTTAATGCATATGTACATTATACAATGATCAAAGCAAGGCAATTAGCATATCCGTGAGTTTAAACATTTACCAGTGTGGTGATAACATTGAAAATCCTTTTTTCTAGCTATCTTGAAATACATACTACGTTACTATTAGCTACAGGTGTTCTGTGGTGTGATAGAAAACCTGGACTTATTCTTCCTAAATGTAACTTTGCACCTGTTGACCAATATCTCCTGGTCTTTCCTCTCTTAACCCCTCCCAGCCTCTTGTAACCACTGTTCTGCTCTCTACTCCTATGGAATCAATGTTTTTAGATTCCACATATAAGTGAGATCATGTGGTGTTTACCTTTCTGTGCCTGGCTTATTTCACTTAATGTAATGTCCTCCAGGTTCGTTCATGTTGCCACAATGACAGGATTTCATTCTGTTTTATGATTGAATAGTATTCCATTGTATGTATATAATAAGGATACTTCAAAAAGTGTGTGGAAAAATTGAGTTAATAGATAATATGAATCTTTCCATGAACTTTTTGAAGTACCCTCATATACTACATTTTCTTTATCCATTCATCTGTTGGTGGACACTTAAATTGATTCCATATATTGGCTATTGTGAATAGCGCTGCAATAAACACGGGAGTGCAAGCATCTCTTCAATATGCTGATTTCTTTTCCTTTGAATATAAACACAGTAGTGGGATTGCTGGATCATATGGTGGTACTATTTTTATTTTTTTGAGGAAACTTTATATTGTTTTCCATAATGGCTGTACTAATTTATATTCCCACCAACAGTGCAGAATGGTTCCCCTTTCTCTACATCCTCACCACCATTTGTTATTTTTTGTCTTTTTGATAAGTTATTTTTTGTCTTTTTGATAATAGCCATTCTAACTGGAGTGAGATGATATCTTATTGTTGCTTTGATTTGCATTTCCTTGATGATTAGTGATGGTGAGCATTTTTTATACATCTGTTGGCTGTTTGTATGTCTCCTTTTGAGAAATGTCTTTACAGGTCTTTTGCCCATTATTAAATTGGATTATTAGTCTTTTTCTATTGAGTTGTTTGAGTTCCTTATACTTGTATATTATGGATATTAACCCCTTGTCAATACATAGTTTACAAATATTTTCTCCCATTATGTAGGTTGTCTCTTCATCCTATTGATTGTTTTCTTTGCTGCATAGAAGCTTTTTAGTTCAACGTAATTTCATTTGTCTATTTTTGCTTTTGTTGCCTGTGCTTTTGAAGTCTTATCCAAAAAAATCCTTGCCCTGTCCAATTTCTTGAAGCAATTCCCCTATATTGTCTTCTGGGAGTTTTATAGTTGTGGGTATTACATTTAAGTCCTTAACCCATTTAGAGTTGATTTTTGTATATGGTGAAAGATTGGGGTCTAGTTTCATTCTTGTGTATGTGGATATCCAATTTTCCCAGGGCCATTTATTGAAGAGACTGTCCTTTCCCCAATGTGTGCTCTTGATGCCTTTGTCAAAAATCAGTTGGCTGTAAATGTGTTCTCTATTGCTATGGTCTGAATGCTTGTCCCCTCTGAAGCTCATACGGAAGCTTGATTCCCAGTGTGGCAGTGTTGAAAGAGGTGTGTCTTTAGGAGGTGATTGGACTATGTTGTCATTAATGGATTAATCCATTTATGGAGTAATGGGTTGATTGTTTAATGGGTTATCAAGAGTGTGGACTGGTGGCTTTATAAGGAGAGCAAGTGAGCATGTGAAAGCTCTCTTCCCACTCCTCATAGTGTGATAACCTGCATCACCTAGGATCTCTGCTGAGAGCCCCCACCAAGAAGATGACCCGCACCAAATGTGCTCCCTGGACCTTGGACTTCTCAGCCTCCCAAACTGGAAGAAATAAATTTCATTTCATTATAAATTACCCAGTTTCAGGTATTACATTATAAGCAACAAAAAAACGACTAATGCACCTGTTCCATTGATCTATGTGTCTGTTTTTATGCCAGTACCATGCTGTTTTGGTTACTGTAGCTTAGTATATTTTGAAGTCGGATACTGTGATTCCTCCAGCTTTATTCTTTTTATTCAAGATTGCTTTGGCTATCTGGGGTCTTTTTCATTTTCATTTGAATTTTAAGATTGTTTTTCTATGTCTGTGAAGAATGTGATTGGTATTTTGGTAAGGATTGTACTGAATCTGTAGATTGCTTTGGGTAATGTGGATATTTTCACAGTGTTGATTCTTCCAATCTGTGAACATGGGCTATTCTTCCATTTATTTGTGTCCTCTTCTCATTAGCTTTTTGACATAAGTGACATTCAGGAGTATGAGTTGCTCTAGGTAATAACCTAGGGAGAAGCTGTTAATCTGGCAAAACCAGGTTGTCAGTTGACCATTAGGTAGAGCTATCTGCTGTGCTGGGAGGAGTTGTAGCCCACCCAGACAGAAATGAATTTTGTTNGTTTTATAGTTGTGGGTATTACATTTAAGTCCTTAACCCATTTAGAGTTGATTTTTGTATACGGTGAAAGATAGGGGTCTAGTTTCATGCTTGTGTATGTGGATATCCAATTTTCCCAGGGCCATTTATTGAAGAGACTGTCTTTTCCCCAATGTGTGCTCTTGATGCCTTTGTCAAAAATCAGTTGGCTGTAAATGTGTTCTCTATTGCTATGGTCTGAATGCTTGTCCCCTCTGAAGCTCATACAGAAGCTTGATTCCCAGTGTGGCAGTGTTGAAAGAGGTGTGTCTTTAGGAGGTGATTGGACTATGTGGTCATTAATGGATTGATCCATTTATGGAGTAATGGGTTGATTGTTTAATGGGTTATCAAGAGTGTGGACTGGTGGCTTTATAAGGAGAGCAAGTGAGCATGTGAAAGCTCTCTTCCCACTCCTCATAGTGTGATAACCTGCATCACCTAGGATCTCTGCTGAGAGCCCCCACCAAGAAGATGACCCGCATCAAATGTGCTCCCTGGACCTTGGACTTCTCAGCCTCCCAAACTGGAAGAAATAAATTTCATTTCATTATAAATTACCCAGTTTCAGGTATTTCATTATAAGCAACAAAAAAACGACTAATGCACCTGTTCCATTGATCTATGTGTCTGTTTTTATGCCAGTACCATGCTGTTTTGGTTACTGTGCTTAGTATATTTTTTTTTGGAAAAGAGAAGGCTTTATTTTACAGGTGAGTACAAACTGAGGCTCTGTTAGCAAATCTACATTTTCACAGTACTTATGTATTTTCAATGAAAACTTTAAACCAATATCGAGTGTAAATTATAAACATCTATGGAGTGATAGGTTTTGTTTATAAGGTACATATTTCATTTCAATAATAAGTATTAAAAAAATAGGTATTTTTCTCCTTTTGTACTAAGTTGCGATATAACAAGATAGAATATATATTTGGGAAAATTTCTTTTTTTTTTTTCTTTATATGACTTTTATTTTATTTTATTTTATTTATTATTTTTACTTTGTCAATATACAATGTAGTTGATTATTATGTCCCATCACCGAAACCTCNCTGCCAAATTCTTTTATTATATTACAATCTACAGACATGTCTATATCTTTACTTCTTCATGTTTTCACTGTTTACTTTAAGCATCAAGTCTTTATGAAAAATCTTACTAAAGAGACTTTGCTTTCCCCTAAAATATTCTAGGAAATTTTGCTGCTTGTTTCTCTTATCTATGGGAAGGCAGCTGTTCTTGTTTGCATGATGTTTTGGCTCTGTCTATCCCTCCTTCAGTCAGCATATGCTGATATTGTTGGACCAACTGCCTTTGATTCTTCTGCCAATCTGAGAGAGGTGCTGGTCAGCCCTATTGGGTGAAAGAGCAACTTCTTGATTGGATTAAAACTAAAAGTGGATGTCTTCTATCCATTGGGTGGACACATGGATATCATGACTTATTGTAGGATACCATTAAGTGTCTTTCATAACTGGCATATCAGGTACAGAGTCTGGAAAGAGACTGCTTAGCTGTTTTATTTCCAGGATATTTTATACTACACAGTCCTACACAAGACTGGATTTGAGAGATTATGGTGGCAGGGAGACCAGATAGAAAATTACACAGATAATCATAACCTAAAAGATAACAGGGACAACGAGTGGCAAGAGAGTCTGATTTTGAGCGATCTTTTTATATGTGCAGAATAGGCAAAAAAGGAAGAGGGAGATATTGAGGTATTGCACTATTGAGGATCAATCCAAAGTAATTAGCTAAAAAGATGGATGCATAGTGACAACAATAATCAAAGTAGGTGTAAAGGAACTTCTACTTCTGTCTGTTCTGTTGATTCAGACCAAGCCTCTTGAGAATAATGCAAACAAAGTATTAAACCCCTGTTTGAGGCCACTGGTGAGCTACCAAGGCAAGGAGAATTCATAGGACTCAGATCAGGAAGAAGAGGGAAGCCAAGGGAGGTGAGTCCAACATTTGGGGCTGCTTTTTCTCACAAAGAACTTGCTGAATATAAAACCAAAAGCATGGCTGAGAGGCAGAGAAGCTGAGCAGAGCTTCCAACAACCCCTAGAAAAGCCAGTTCTCAAAAGGACTGAGCCCAAGTATGAATCATTTCCATCCTAAGTTGGACTTAGATCTGCCCTCAGCCAAGACGCCTGATAGAAGCCAAAGTAAATCCTCTCTGGAGGAAGGAAACCTTTTTCAGAGCCTTAAATAATCTCTGCAAGTTTTCACACACCATATCTGGCTAAATTTAAAAAACATGTTTTCTTTAAACGTGTTTTTTTTCTTTCCTTTATTTTTCTTAATGAAAATCAGCAGTCTCTTCAAATCCAAAGCTGCACGTGAGTCAAGCTGCTCAGATTATGACGGATAGAAGCTGTATAGATGGATGGTACATAGACAGAAGAGCCATTTTTACTTTAGTACCATCTTGGTATAAAAAAATGCATCAGTAACCATGACGATTACCCAACAGCCTATCCATCCCTTCAAGGCCAATTGAAGCGAACATCTGGGGCTATAATACTTATTTTTTGTTGTTATTCAAGAGAACAGGCATGGAGACATCTATTTATTTACTTGAGTATTTATTATATTATAATGTTCTTTTTATGGGCATATTTATAAACCGAATTATATAAATCCTCAGCAGAAGTCTGTGCAATTAAATCACAATAAAGCATCCACTTTCCTAAATTTTTACTTATATAGCTGGACAAATCTGGGGAGTTTCTGGTTTATTTAAAAAGCTGGTATTATAGAAATGCCCCCTGTTATTATAGATATCAAGTAGCAAAATAGTTTTCCATTTTATTTATTTATAGCATTTTATACCAAATTGAAGAAAAGTAAAATGTGAGCCTTAAAAAGGTGGTAATATTCTTTTAGCAGCAATGACGAAGGTTGCATTACATTCTGAAGAGTATGAGCAAGTGAATATATTCTAAATTCATCTGCTACCTGATTGTTGAAATTTCCAACTGTTGACACCCAGGGACTATTTGAAAATTATGGGACTCCTGTGGTCAAATTATCTAAAAATAAAAGAGCTTTTAAGTTATTTTTCTTAAATAAATATGCTGCTTGCTAGTAAAGAGGGTAAAAATTATTCATCAACAAATATTTGTTTAGGATATACTGTGTCAAAGCCCCATAGACCTCTTTAGTGCCCGGTATAGTGCTGGGAACGAAAAAGGTCCTCAATAAATATATATTAAATGAATGGATAAATGAAAGTAAACAAGGAAAAAAAA
>NW_007733202.1:58857-60319 GCF_000696425.1 Galeopterus variegatus
AGCTGGCTTATGTAAGAAATACGACCTCTAAAAGTCGGTCTTCTCAGCATTTTTTTTTTTTTGTCTTTTTTTTTTTCGTGACCAGCAACGGATCACAACCCTCAGTGTCACGCCTGTACCGGACCAGGACCGGCCACGGGATCGCAACCCTCAGTGTTGCTCCCGCCCCTCGCTCAGCCAGTGAGCGGCCGGTCTGTATGTGGGATCCGAACCCTCGGTGGGAGCGCCACCACACTTCCCAAGCGGCGCACTGTAGCAGTGCGCCACCGGGCCGGCCCTTCTCAGCATTTTTTGTTGTTGTTGTTATGATGGAGTTTGTCCTCTTTTTATAGATTTCTAAGCTTTTACTCATTTGGCACTTAATGGTGGGTCTGAGAACTTTGTAACCTGGTGTTTGGGTCTCTAACTACTCTTAGCCTTTACCTGGAAACATGAGAAGTTTAACTAGAAAGGTTCTTAATCTGAAGTCCATGTCAGTGGTTCCATAAAACCTTGAAATTGTATTGAAATGTTGTACATGTTTCTGGGAAAATGGTCTAAAACTTTCATCAGATTCTCAAGGAGTCTAGGACACCCCAAATGACTGAAGTATTTCTGTCTCTGAGACTTTACTGAGATTTGGTTGCTTCTTTCCCCTTCCATGTAGGCTTTGTTATCACAAGCTTAGGTCTGGTCTGGCTGAGATCTACCCTTACCTCTTCCAGACATTCCAAGTTTCAGCTATGAATTGGCATTTTTGTGAGATCCTAGTAGAACCTACTTAAAGGAGGATTTAAGTAAGAATTGAAGATGTCCTGCCCACTCTTTTTTTCTTGGTATCTAATTTCATCTACATCATACTGTACAAAGTCAACAATGTTGAAGTGTCTGCCTTCTCTGTTTTGAAATCCATTTATTGATTCTATTATTAGAGGTGCTGCCCCTCTCTGCTCCAAGCACAAGCTAATACACAGAATAATTTGTGGAAAATCTACCTGGATATCAACCTAAGAAATTATTTCTTTTCACATTTTCTCCCTCTTGTTTTTAGAAACTGATGGCTAATCGTTTGCTTGAGTATGACACTCAGATATTTGACAATAACATTGAGATGCTTAAATTTAAATGAAACGTAATATGAAATGCTTCTTACTTCTCCTTCCCCACTTCCTCTATTTCACCCCTGAAATTTCTCCTTCCTTTGTGAAGCTCTAGAAACTACTAGTAAAGCAGGTTTTGTACCAGCAGAAGATCTTTGAGCTTCAGTAGGCTTAGATTCCCTAGGTAACTTGCATGGTAATTACTGCATTAGCTTTCTTGAATGGCTTTCTAACTTAATGGAACTGTATTCATTTGTGTAACCAATTACAGAAAACTAATAGGTACACAGCAATAGTGCTTAATTTTCATTTTACTTTCACTTTTTCCCCCCAGAAACACACATGCTGTTATTTTGTTTTTCAATTTCTTTTGGACCCACTAA
>NW_007733202.1:60974-87372 GCF_000696425.1 Galeopterus variegatus
TTTTCCCCCCAGAAACACACATGCTGTTATTTTGTTTTTCAATTTCTTTTGGACCCACTAACTAATACAATTTGATTTCTTTAAATATCCTCATGTTTCAAAGATTGAGTTAGAATCCAGGAAGAGTGGATATTATCAATCACTTACAAGGGGTGTTCAAAAAGTTCATGGAAAGATTTAGATTGTCTTATAAGACAATTTTTCATAAACTTCTTGAAGTACCCATGTGTTTACTGACTGCTTAGTGGCAGAAAACAGTGCTATTATGCAAATGCACACATTTAAGACTCATGTAAATGAGATACCTTTTAAATGACTTGCAAAACAGGCCTTTTGTGCCTAATTACTTTGTTATAGATAACTGTTTTACATATAACTATGGGTAGCAGTTTTATTAAATCTTGAATTAGCTCCTCAGATTTGATTAAATTTGAATTTCTCAAAAGTTGTCCCTTGTTTTTCTTCTGCCAAATATAAGAGAAAGATTCCAGTGCTATATTAGTAGATTAATTTATATTTCTAAAATAACAGCCAGTGTGTTGCTTTCATTTTTATTTGAGCTTCTTAGAAAAAATAGTGTTAAACTAAACTTACATACCATGTATCACATATGTTAAATTTTTAACTACATGATATTTACGTTGTTAAAACAGTGTCATTTAATGATTTAACTTTGTCAAACTATATACATTCTACAAATAAATAAATGGATAAGTTAATCAATATTTTGCAAGAAAGCATAGAACTGAGTAACCAATCTTAGTTTAACCAACAAAGTTTTCAGTTATCTTCTGAAATATTTCTCCAGATATTGTTTGATTTTGGTTAGCATTTTGTGAACTTACACTTTTTCATTCAATCAACACTTATTGGACATTATTATGTTGCAGGCACTTTGTTCTGTAGCACAGATTTCTTGGAAAGAAGATAAAATCATCTTTATCAGAGACTTCTTTCAATTATAAAAGACAAAGTTCATTTTTCTGAGCCACTATTCTCCTCCTTTCCATTCCATTTAAATGTTTGCAGTTTAGGGCCGGCCCGGTGGCGCACTGCTATAGTGCGCCGCTTGGGAGCGCGGCGGCACTGCCACCGAGGGTTCGGATCCCACGTACAGACCGGTCGCTCACTGGCTGAGCAAGGTGCGGGCGCAACACTGAGGGTTGCAATCCCGTTGCCGGTCCCGGTCCAGTACAGGCGTGACACTGAGGGTTGCGATCCGTTGCCGGTCACGAAAAAAGACAAAAAGGAAAAAATAAATAAATAAATGTTTGCAGTTTATAATTCATTCAGGGTGACTATGATGACAGTTGAAAGCAATACATATTTTATTTTATTTTTTTAACTTAAGAAGATGTGTGTACTTTATGATAGGTGTTTTGGGTCAGTTGTCAGATTTTCTTTTCCTCGTTTCCTCTGCATCAAGATCATTTTTCACTGTTAATATCCTGTCAGATCATCTTCTATTTGTCATGCCATACAGCATGCCTGTGCATCTAGAAAAGCAGCAAAACCCCCACCATGTCATTACTTCTGCTGGATTTAATAACGGAAACTAGCTCTTGTACATTTAGGCACTGGTTTCTCTCCTAGCCTTCAGAGTATTAACTACTTTAAAACTGTATCTAATCCACATGAAATTCATTGGTCTTCTAAATTCTATTTCAAAATTTATCTCCCAAGTTGTACTCAGTATTCACTGTATTGCTTTTTGCTCCCATGTCAGATAAGCCTCCTCTAGACTGCTCTGCCTTTCAAATACTCTTCTTTTAACATTGCTTGCAGTGTCTTCATTGGTGCATTAAGTTGTTTCCACACTGGTATAATATCCCAGTAGAGAGATCCTTCTCCAGTGTTTCAACATTGCTGCTTCACTTCTGAGTTTACATTTCAATTGACTTTCTGTCCTTTGCTTTGATAATCATATTCTTTTATATTTTATTTTGCCTTGGTTTAGTTTTTATATTCTACTGAAATATATGAGTTGATATTTTATAAGCTTAACAATATTGGTGCACGTAATTAACTATTAAGGGAAAACTCAGTCATTTGAGTTGCTAATTGAATTTGGTCTTTATTTATTCTTTTCTTAGACCAAAACTTGTGTTGATCCCTTATTGAACATTAGATCACATAATGCTCTTGAATTTTTCTATGACTGGTGGTTTATGAAGCAGAACTTTTAGTGGATTGAGGTATAGCTAGGATAAACCCTCAGCAAAATTGCAAAGTATATAAAGAGTTCATTCATTTATTTTATATTTTATATATATTTCCAAATGTATTGAACATCTGCTGTGTGTCAGGTGCCTGTCACCCCCCCACCACCACTTCTCCATCCCCGCTCCCTTTAAAAAATAATTTTCTACACATTGTCCCAGCTTCTCTTTTCCTTCTCTCTTGCTTCTCAATGCAATGCCTCAGAGGCCCAGGGACACATGTCATGTCAAGTTTCCATGTTCCTAAATGTGCCTTCCTCATTCTTCCTCCAAATTTTAGTTACTCAGTGCCAGACCTCTGCCAAAATGTGATGTACTAATTCATGTTAAGATGTAAATTGTTAATTGATTTTGGACAGGCTCTGGAAGGAATGGAGGCAAAGGAACACTTACTGAGTGCCTACTGCATGCCAGCCACAACGCTTGGCACATTGAAATAAATAATCTCATTTGATCTGCACAGCAACTTGTGAATTACATGTGATAATTTCCACTTTAGTGATGAATAAACTAAAGCCTAAAGAGGTTAGTCTACCTGTCTTCTAGACAATTTCTCTTGAATTTCCTAAGAGCAGCTCAGATTAGATGTGGAAAAAAACTGATCTTCCTTCCATAATTTGATCCTCTTTGTTCTGTGTTTCTTGACTTGTTCAAAGTCTTATGTCCAGCCAATTGTGAGCTCTCCTCATTTCCCATCTGCAATCAACACATCAGGACCTGGAATGACCTCATTGATTCTGAGCTCTCCTCATTTCCCATCTGCAATCAATGAAACTGCATCTATCCCACTTCGTCTGTATCTTCTCAATCTCTTTTCTCTTCAGCAGTACTGACAACATTATTTGTCACCTGGATTACATGGTATTCCTTTTCGTCACATTCTCTCCAGTGTTGTCTTTCTCCAGTGCAACCTTCCCATTATAACTGAGTAGTCATTCTACAATACGTAATTACATTTATGAACTACCTTCCGTGACCCACCACCTTCAAAATCACCTGCAACAATGAAGACAAAGCCCTTCTGTTTATCTTTTCAACCTCTTCTTTTGCCATTACTCCCACTATGTTCTATATGCCAGTAATTACATTTATGAACTACCTTCCGTGACCCACCACCTTCAAAATCACCTGCAACAATGAAGACAAAACCCTTCTGTTTATCTTTTCAACCTCTTCTTTTGCCATTACTCCCACTATGTTCTATATGCCACATTGAATTATTTGGAGTTTTTTTTAAAGTCACCCTATTTTTCCTTAGATTTGGTCCTTTGAACATGTTGATCCTTTTATCTGCAATGCCTTTAATGCCTACCGATGCCCATCACTTGCCATCTCCCAGCCCTCCTTTGCTTTTAGATGTTGCCTCTAAGGAACCTTCTCCAGCCCTACAATCTGGGTTAAGTGCTCCTTCCATGCAATCCCATATTACTCCATGGTGACCTTTCTGTATTGTGTACTTAATGTTCTTTTTCCCATGCACCTTGAGAGGAGGCACTATTTCATAGTCATGTACCTAAGGCAGAGTTTTAGTTAGCTAATAAGTATTTGTGGGCAGGAGAGAGAGAAAGGAAGACAGGAAAAGAAAAATAATTTACCAAAAGTCTATTTTTTAAGCCTATGTTTATCTGAATCCAAAGATTTAGATCATGCTTTGTGTCTGAAATCATCCCTATGTCTCCATCATTTGTCATATATATATAGCTTTATTGAGATATAATTTACATACCATAAAATTCACTCTTTAAAATATATAATTCAGTGGTTTTTAGTATGTTCACAGAGTTGTACAACCATCACCACTAATTCCAGAATGCTTTTATTACCCTTTATTGTTCTGTTTCTGTTGCATATAACAAAATACCTGGAACTGGGTATTTTGTAATAATAAAATTTATTGCTTACAGTTTCAGAGGCTGGGAAGTCCAAAGTCCAGGGAACACATCTGGTGAGGTTCTTCCTTGGTGGTGGCTTCAGTGACACAGGATATTATGTTGCTAGATAGCAGAAGCAGAGAGAGAGACTCTCAGGTCTCCTTTTAAAGCCGTCAGAACCATGCCCATGACCACCATTATTAATCCATTCATTAGGGCATGTTCCTCAGAATCTAATCACCTTTTCAAGGCCCCATCTTTCAATTACCACAATAGGATTTCCTACTCTCTTAACACTGTCACAGCGGGGACCAAGCTGTAATACACAAAACTTGAGGGACACAATTTAATCCATATCATACCCCAAGAAGAAATTTGTACCCATTAGCAGTAACTTCCCATTCCCCTCCCCCTAGCCCTTGGCAACTGATAATTTACTTTCTGTCTTTATGGACTTATCTGTTCTGGATATTTCATATATATATGAAATTATACAATATGCGGCCTTTAGTTATTGGCTTATTTCACTTAGCATGATGTTTTCAAGATTCATCCATTGTAACTCGTGGATATTCTTTTATATTGTTGAATAATATCCCATCATATGGATATGACATATTTTATCATTCATTAGCTGATAAACATTTGGTTTGTTTCCACTTTGTGTTTGTTATGAATAATGCTTCTGTGAACATTTGTGTTTGTTGTGAACAGATGTTTTCATTTCTCTTGTAATTCACCTAGGAGTGGAATTGTTGGACCATATGGTAACTCTATGCTTAACATTTTGAGGAGCTACCAAACTGTTTTCCAAAGTGGCTGCACCATTTTACATTCCCGGCGGCAACGTATAAAGGTTCTAATTTCTCTACATCCTCAGCAACCCTTGTTATCGTCTTTCTTTTAATTTGTATTTTAGTCATTCTAGTGGGTGTGAAACAGTATCTCATTGTGCTTTTGATTTGCATTTCCCTAGTGAGTAATGATGTTGAGTATCTTTTTATGTGCTCATTGGCCATTGAAATATCTTTAGAGAAATATCTATTTCAATCATTTGCCCATTTTTAAATTGGACTATTTGTCATTTTATTGAGTTGTAAGTGCTTTTTATATATTTTAGACACAAGTTCCTTATCAGATATATGATTTAAAAATATTTTCTCACATTCTATGGGTCGCTTTTTCACTTTCTAGATAATGAATGTCCTTTGAAGCAAAAAACTTTTAAATTTGATGGAGTTCAACCTATTTTTCTTTTGTCTCCTTTGCTATTGGTGTCATATCTAAGAAACCATTTCCTGACCCAAGATTATGGTTTACTTCTATCATTTCTTTAAAGAGTTTACAGTTTTAGCTTTTACACTTAGATCCATTTTGAATTAATGTTTGTGAATAGCATGAGGTAGGAATTCAACTTTATATCCAGTTGTCCCAGCACTGTTTGTTGAAAAGATTATTCTTCCCGATGTGTTGCCTTGGCAGACTTGTCAAAAAGTCAATTTACCCTAAATGTGAGGGTTTATTTCTGGACTGTCAATTCACTTCCATTGCTCTGTCTGTCCTTATACTAACATCACACAATCTAAATTACTGTACCGTAAGTTTTAAAACCAAGAAGTATGAGTACTACTCTACAGCGCACGTTTTCGGTCCTCTTTGGAAGGATATACTTTTCTAAAAATGTTGGTTCTTTCATTCCTTCTTCTTCCTCTGGGCAGATTGCTTAATTTTGACCCATTCCTGCTTTCCACTCACTTTCTTTTTCTCCTTTCATTTCAGTTCTTATTCCTATTAATTGACGGTCTGTCTTTCAGCAGTCACTTTTCTCTATTCCTGCTCTTCTACCAGGTTCTTTGGTTCCTTCATCAGGGTCTTTAACATCATATGCAAATCTAGCCAACATATTTTGTTCATTATTTAAATACACTAATTTACTGTGTATTTAAATGAATCAATGCTTAGATGTCTCCCATATTATTTGGTGGGGTAGTTTTGTTATGATACAAATATAAATATGAAATCTCTTTGGGTAGAAGGAAGAAAATTATAGGAGTTAGAAGATTGGAAGAAGAAGCCTGAAGGGAGGGAAGCAAGATGCCAAGATTATCCACAGTCTCCTAATAACCCACATCTGAGGAGAGAAGCAGACAAAGCACTGGGAAGTTTGGGCCCCAGCCTTAGCTTTGCCAGTGCCTGACTAGTGACTCTGAAGAATTCTCTGGTCCTCTGTTTCCTCTTCTTTAAAGTGAGGAAGTATAGGGAGCATCTCTAGGATCACTTCCAGCTTGAGGTTCCTCCCTTGAATGAATCCCTTAGATTGTGGCAGCAGAAGAAAGTTGCAATCCCTTCTTCTTTTGTGTATTAAGAACAATGGAAGAGTTATCTAAGTTGACATATATATATATACAATGAAGTAAATTAATCAGTTGGTGTGTTTTTGTTGAATATTCAGTATATATGCAGGTAGCTAGTAAGTGCTGAGCATACTTGATGTTCCCTTTTGGTATTAATGAGATACAGAACTTTCTGTCAAAGATCTTTATTCAGTATATATAGTGACATATATGCAAGGATAGATAACTATGAATTAAACACAATATGTGGCATAAACCCATGGACTGCTGTTAATATGCAGAGGAGGAGCAGATCCCTAGACATGGTGTAAAAAAGTTCTCATGGAGAAAGGGAGATTGAGCTGGGAAGAACAGGGGAAGAAGAAGGACTGCATGAAGATGTCTATGTAAGGGCATTTCCAAAATCCCAGAAAGAAGACGGCAGAGGTCATTTTCAGGCAGCCAATGTCATGTTATGTGGGGCACTAGGAATTTGGATTTCATTTTATAGGTGATGGTGGAATAATTGAAGGTTAAATACAGCTGTCATGGTTATAGTACTTAAAAAAATCTTTACTTTGATCCTAGAGGAAATTTGATCATTTTTATTTCCCCCACTTAATAAATGAAGAGGAAGAGGTTCAGAGAATTTTCCAAGGTGTTGTCAGTAGTAAATGAAGGAACTGGATATCTTATCATGGTATTCTGACTTGGTATCCATTGCCTACTCTGTCAAAACATGCCAAAAATGATTAATCTTATGCAGAAAGGATATGACAGGTGGCCTCTCCTGCACCAGGCCAGGTGTGAAGTGACGAAGACTTGGACTGAGGGGCCCAGTAGAGCAATCTGGAGGAGAGCCATTGGGGTGGGGTGGGGGCAGAGAGCTCTTAGCAATTCCAGGGAAAAGGAAAAGTGGCAAGATAGTGACATGAGACATCTGCAATTGTTTTAATCTGATAATATTCTTGGCTTTTCTGAATGCCGTGTCTTCTGTTCTGTATCTAACTAGAGTCATTCATGGACAATCACTGATGTCTGACTTTCTAATTTTAAGTGTATTGGTCATCCCACCTTCTTAATTTTGTGAGAGAGCCAGAAATGAGAAGATAAAACTCCACTCTGAGTGTCATGGATTAATCTGAAGCACAGACAACTATATCTATTCCCCTATCGCACCTGTCACTGTGATGCTAGCCTGATAATCACACAAACTAATAACAGATGCCCTCTGGGTCGCTGGAATTTCTCTCAGTGTACCAGATGGCTGGTTCAATCTTGTGTATAACTCAACTTTAACCTAGGCCTAGACGTGTTGCTAAAAAGAAGTGTTGTCTGTTTGAAGCCCTTAATTCTTCTGATCTGGTTGGAACTGAAATGGAATGTTTTCCTGCCTTTGGAACCCTTGTAAATCACTGGAGTTTTCAGATCATTATTCTTAATAATGCAAACTATTCCCTGAGTTTGAAACACGAGTTTATTGTGAGCCGGTTAATTCTAAAGTCACAATATATCAGTATGCTATCTTGATTTTATTTTTTATTTCACTTTTTACATACCCATATTAATCCATTTCTGTGGCTTATAACAGAATACCTGAAACTGGGTGATGTATAAAGAAATGGAATTTATTTCTTACAGTTTTGGAGGCTGGGAAGTCTACAGTCCAGGGGGCACATCTGGTGAGGGCCTCTTTCTTGATAGTGACTGCACAGCAATGCAGGGTACCACATGGTGAGAATGGCATGAGCACTCTCCTTATAAAGCCATCAGAACCACACCCTTTACTCCATGAATGGCTCATTCCATTCCCAAGGGCACAGTCCTCACAACCTAATCACCTCTTAATGTCCTCACCTTTCAAGTACCGTAATTGGATTCCCCACTCTCTCAACACCATTACAATAGGGGTCAACTTTCCAATACATGAATTTTGGGGGGACACATTTAACCCATAGCAATACTCAAAGGTGCTTTCTCCTCTGCTACACAGCCAAACCCTGAAAGGAGCTGTCTATACTCAGTCTCATATTACCTTCTGCTTATTCTGTGACTTGACCCTGATCACCGTGCCCCATGGTGGAGCCTCCACATCTATTCCCTGCACGGTGGCTGGAGAGATTTTTTTAAATGAAAATTGGGCTATGGGCTCTGGCCAGAACTTGCTTCCATCGCTTCCACCCCTGCCCAACCCATTTGGAACTCAATGGTGTTTTTTCATTGTGCTCAAAACAAAAACTAAAATCCCATGAGACCCTATGTTGCCTGGAAACTACCTGCTTCTCCAGCCACACTGCACACCCCATTCCCCCTGTGAGTGAATGAGTTCCCATTGGAACATCTTAAATCACCATTTTGCCTTTGAAAGCTGGTTACTGGTGGCATGATCATCATCATTATTAAGCTAAGCCACTGTTCTCAGCCTGTCTCTTTATTGGTAAAATGGAGATAATACTTGCCTTTATGAGGTTTTACAAATATTCTGTATGTAAAATGCTCAAGTGTTATGTGATAGAATCTTAATACGCGATAGCTATTATTACTATTTCCAATTCAATATCATTTTGCTAACTTACAATTAATATTTTACTAAAAATAGTTTAAATTCTTGGTATCTGTAATAAGTATAACAAGTCCATGATGTAGCAATAAAGCTGTAATAGTTTCAGTTCTAATCCTCTTCCTAAGGAGAAGTATTGACACTTACAAGCTCCGGTTTTGCTTTTGCGATCTTTTCATATGGATTATCCCATCCAGTTGGTAAGGACCAACCCTTCCTATTCAAGTTGCTCTACCTGAATCTTCTTTGATCTTTTCATGATGGAAAATAGGTCACACAGAGCAGAAAGTATTAAGCTTCAACTTTCTAAGTTACAATCTTCCCGTGCATTATTTTCGGTAGAAAAGGACTTACCTTTATGTGAACAGTCTGTGGCTTGTCCCTCCTTTGCAAGATGACTGGTCAAATCATGTGCTCTAGGTATAACCAGGAATGACTCTGAATTTCCTGAAAACCAATCAGCCTGATTATAGGCAGAGCCAAGAGTTATGCGTCCCACCCCTTCTCCAGATTATGTAGCCCCCTATGGAGAATAAATATGGGCTGGAGACCCAGGGTGGGAATGGATAATTATTATTTGAGATTCTGTTGGGAAAAGTCTGAAGGTAGAGAATCTGGAAAGAAACCAGAGGCCCAAACCAGGAAAATAGGTGCATAGTTCCCAGAGGCCAGGCAAAAACAGAAGCTAAGTTTGGGGCTAAAGTCAAAAAGCAGAAGATGATGAATTCCACAGTGAGCCATGGGAGTTGTCCTGGAAGAATGCCTGAGACATGAGCTGGCTTTCCAGGAGCACATAGGGCCCATTTGTGCATGTGAACCAGGCTCATTAAGTGACCATGAGCAGAACTGTCCTGCCTACCTGTTCCTCCACGTGTTTAAGACATGGACTCCCATCCATAGCACAGATGAAGCCCCTTAAGATATGTGTGCATTACTTTTCACTGTAACCTACAATTAGTACTTGGTCTGTGTCTTGGCCCATTTTGTGTTGCTTATAACAGAATACCTGAAGCTGGATAATTTATAAGAAAGTGAAATTTATTTCTTACAGTTTTGGAGGCTGGGAAGTCCAAGTTCCAGGGAACACATTTAGTGAGGGCCTTCTTCTTGGTGGGGACTCTGCAGAGTCCCACGGCAACCAGGCATGAGCAAGAGTGCTCACCTTCTCACTCCCTGTCCTTATAGAACCGTCAGAACCACACCCCTGACATCCCATTAAGCCATCAACCCATTACGTCATGAATGGATCAATCCATTCACAAGGGCATAGTCCTCTTAAAGTGCCACCTTCTACCACTACATTGGGGGTTAAGTTCCAACATGAGCTCCAGGGGACATTCAAACCACATCAGCCTGGTAAGCTGGAGTTCATGAAATGATGAGACCTTTTGAAAAAGAAAGTGGCATGAGCACGTAGTATACTGGGAACATTTCCCTTAAGAAATGCTTCACAGAGTAGCATGTTGGCATAATTACAGAAAAGACTGATTCAGCATTACAATGATAAAACTCTGTTTTCATAGGATTCAGAGTGTTAATTCAGGATTTCAATATGTTGCCAATGCCTGCAAAAAGAAAGTTTCTTATGCCTCTTTTTCATCTGCTAGAAAATATCTAAGTATAACCTCTGTCAACAAAAGTTTGGTAAAATGACTTTACATTCTCTTCACACATTGAACAATAATGGCAGTGACCTAGATTTTTTTTTTTTGTCTACAAACTAAAATATATTCAGAAATCTTACCATTTAACCTAACAGTTGATTTTGTATTTTTAGGACTTGTTTTTCCACACTTATGTAATTCACAATTGGCTTTAGTTTTGAAAAAGCAGGGGACAATCATGTAACGAGAGCACTAGGGGAACCCTGAGAGGTCAGTTGAGCCACAGCCATGTGTTCATTCCAAATGACATATGCAGCCAGCCAGATGGCGAATCTCTCTCCCACTGTCACACTTCACAACCCTACTCTTTCATAATCTAATTTCTAGTTCTATTGCTGCAACGGGATCCCATTTTCACTTTGCATGTCTTCGTATGAGTTAACACTGTAACAGACCATCATCTTCATTATTAACAGGCCACTGCCCTCCCCACCTCTTGTTGAGGCTACTCCCTATGTCAGGGGAGGTACCACCCCTCACCTAGTGGCCTGAATCAGAAACCTGTGTGTGTCCCTTGCTGTTGTCTCCTCCAGTGCTCATTTCCAGTCCCTCACCAAACTTTAGCAGTTTCACACCCTAGATATGTTTCTAGGTTACTGTAATGGTTAATTTTATGTGTCAACTCAGCTAGGCTATGGTACCCAGTTATTTAATCACATGCTAATGTAGGTATTGCTGTGAAGGTATTTTGTAGACGCAGTTAACATCTACAGTTAACTGACTTGGAGTAAAGGAGATAACCCTTGATGATGTGGGTGGGCCTCATTCAATCAGTTAAAGGCCTTAAGAGCAAAAGCTGAGGTTTCCCAAAGAAGAAATTCTGCTTCAAGACTGCAGCCATCA
The DNA here is from genome assembly GCF_000696425.1 of Galeopterus variegatus. Taxonomy (NCBI): domain Eukaryota; kingdom Metazoa; phylum Chordata; class Mammalia; order Dermoptera; family Cynocephalidae; genus Galeopterus; species Galeopterus variegatus. Next base: position 72,465 of record NW_007733202.1, read on the forward strand.
ACTCCTGCCTTACTTCCAGCCTTCCAGTTTACCCTACAGATTTTGGACTTGCCAGCACCCATAATTGTGTGGACCAATTCCTTAAAGTAAATCTCTTTAGATTGATGATGGATAGATAGATAAATAAATGGATAGGTAAGTAGATATATAGATATCCTAATGGTTCTATTTCTCTGCAGAGCCCCGACTTATATAGCTGCCATTGTCCCTTAACTGGTATTCTGGTAATTTAATTGTTGCATAATAAACTGCCCCAAGACTTGATGGCTTAAAATAATGGTGTCACGTTTTTCTAAGTCAAGGGTTTTCATATGGTTGCAGTCCAGTGGTGGCTGGAACTGGGGTCATCTGAAAGTTTGCCTGGGCTGGTCATCCACACTGGCTCACTCACGTGTCTAACAGTTAATGTTGGCTGTTTGCTAGGAGTTCAGCTAAGGCCGTTGTCTGGAGTACCTTCAAAGGAGCCTGTGCATGTGACTTGAACTTCTCACAGCATGGTGGCTGGATTCCTTGAGAAAGTGTCCAAAGAATGAACGGTCCAAGAGACCCAAGCAGAAGCTGCAAGACTTTTTAATGACCTAGCATTGGAAGTCTTAGAATGCTATTTCTGTGGCATTCTAGTGTTCCTAGTAGTCACTGAGGCCAGTCCAGGTTCAAGAGAAGGAGTTTTAGATTTCATTTCTTGACATGAGAAGTGATATGTGTATATCTCTCTATATCATGCCCTATTGCTTTTACCTTCCATCTTCATCTCTTCTGCTTTTCTCAGGGTTTCTTTCTGTTTCACTTCTTTGTATCTACCTCTTTGTTTTTCTCCACTGTCTCTTGTTAGGTCCATCTGTTTCTTCTTTCTTTTTTTTAAAATTTCTCTACAGTTTCAGTTTGCTCTTTCTCTTTAAACTTCCTACCTCTCTCCTGGAGTTAACAATCATGTGCAAACAGAAATTTAAAAACATCTTCTGAGTTCATTAAATTGTTTTCTATTCCCTTTTCAAACATTTATAAGCTTATGAATACAGTATTTTCTATGGCTCTGCAGGAGGAGAATCCAGTTGTTCTTTGCTTACACAATCATCTATTGATTTTCTTTCCTGTGGTTCAGTGACCCTGTGTAGAATAAGATTCCCCCTAAGTTGCTGACCTTTCCTTCTAGATCACAGTTAACAAATCGTTAATCACCTTTATTGCTTTGTTCTGGCGTGCCTTCCATTTTCTACTTCTCATCTAAATTGTGCTGTCTCGTTTGCAAGACTAGGGCAGGGATGGAGTCTTGTCTATTCTTCAGTGTATTTCCAGAGCATAGCACAGTGTCTGGAACACAGGATGCTCTCGACGAGTATTTGTGAAATGAATGAGTTCTGCTGGGGTGTTGGGGTTTCAAGGAAGACCAGCAAGAGCATCTCCTCACAGTGCTGTTGCCTTAGCTCCTGGCAGCCTTTGTTTATCCCTCATCTTTGTTCTTTTCACGTACTTAATGTATCTCAAAATTTCCCCTCCCCCTTTCACCCTAAGATCATTTGCTCAGTGTAGGTTCTTTTAATCTTTAATTAGGTGACTCTGGCAGTAGCCTGCCAGTCACTTCCCAGTGGCCTTCTTCTCTCTAGGTTTCTTCCACTATCTTCCGTTCTCTCTTACCCAAAGGATGATTCCCAAACACAGGTTTATTCATTCAGTGAACTAATATTTATCAAGTGCCTCCTGTGTGCTGGGCCCTGTACTAACACTGCCTTCATGAAATCTTCCCCTAACTCCCAGGTTAAATCCCCCTTCCCTGTGCTCTTATAACCTTATCTTACCTCAGTCCAAATTATATTGAAATGATATTAAAATAGAAGTTATGTTTTGTGTCTGTCTCTCCTAATATGAGTAAGCTCCCGGAGGGCAGGGGCCACCCATGTTTTATTCATGTTCGTATTTAATAATTTGTAAGTTGTAACTCCCATGATCTTGGGCCATGGACATGACCTGCTGGCTGCTCAGTACATGTGTGCTGAATTGCCCTATGTGTTGATCCTTGTCCTAGTTTGCTCGCACTGCTATACCAAAATACCATAGACTGAGTAGCTTAAACAACAAACATGTATTTCTCACAGTTTTGGAGGCTGGAAGTCCAAGATCAGGGGCAACATAGTTCTGGTAAGTTCTGGTGAGGGTCTTCTTCTGGGTTGCAGATAGCCAGCCTTTTATCGTAACCTCACATTCACTGGGGCTCCCCCCCTTATGACCTCGTCTAGTCCCAGTCACATCCCAAAGATCCCACCTCCAAATCCCATCACACTGGAGGTTAGAGTTTCAACATATAAATTTTGGGGGGACACATTCTGTCCACAACAGTCCTACTTTTATATCTTGAGACTTCAAAAGTTAAATCCAATTCTTTTTTCACATTTTAGTCCTTAAAATATTTGAAGACAGCTATTGAATCCCCCGAGTCTGCTCTTCTCCAGGCTGGACATTATTAGTTCTTCATTTGTCATGGATTTTAGTCTGCTCCTGGTGGGCCCCAGTTTGTCCATGCGCCTTTGAAAGTAAAGCTTCCACAGCAGACCCAAGCATACAGAGTGTGGTTCAAACACTGCAGAGTAGACATGTTTCTCCTGTTTCTTTCTAGGGACCACGCCTTTAATCATGCAGCTTCAGATTGCATTTGAATTTTAGTAAGCCAATGTACACTGCTGAGTTGTAGCAAGTCAGCTGAAAACCTGGGCATCTTCTTCATTCCTTAAATGGCCTCTAACCAGATGACTTGTTGTCAACCTCCAATGCCAAATTATACTATCTCTCCCACCTTCCCCATGCCTTGCCCCCTGTAAGTCCCACATGCAAACACACAGGCTCATATAGAGTCCAGCAAAGTCACTGGGGCAGGACAACTGTGTGAGGAGGCTGGGTGGGGTGCAGGGGTCGGGATCTTCTCCATGATGTGACATGAACAATAGTGGAAAGACCCTCTGATCCCATAGTGCTCTCTTACTTTTTTAAAGAACTGCTTCCAATTATGAACTTGAGGATTCTAGAGTCTTCTCCATGATGTGACATGAACAATAGTGGAAAGACCCTCTGAGCCCATAGTGCTCTCTTACTTTTTTAAAGAACTGCTTCCAATTATGAACTTGAGGATTCTAGAAATATCAACTGGGTTCTAAGATATAGGGGTTCACACTCATGTTAATTTCTCTCCAAATCCTTTGTGAGGAGCACTGTGCACAATGGGTGCTTTGTAGGACATGCACTGGGAGTCGGCTTTAGAGTAAGGATTCGAAAGTTGGGTTTGAATCTTAGCTTTACCACTTGCTAATCTTACAATTTATCCTTGTAAACCTGTTTTCTTCCCTACTAGATCATAAACACTGTAAAGGCAGAGACAATGCTTATTTTATTGACCAGTGTCTAGGTAGCACCTCTCATAGTGCTCGATATTTAATAGGTGCTAAATAAATATGGATGAATGAGTGGATGAATGAGTATGTGCTATGTAACCTCCTTAACTTTATGAGCCTGAGTTATCCTCATCTTTAAAATGAGAGAGTTAATTGTTCCCATTTCATACAGTTATTGTAGGGCTTAAATGAGATAATCTATGTAAAATATTTAGTATGTAGTGAGAATGCACTAAATGTTATTATTATTATTATTGGTAAATCAATGAATTATATAATATAGGGTAGGGCCAGAGGAAAGGCATAATCTATGTAAAATATTTAGTATGTAGTGAGAATGCACTAAATGTTATTATTATTATTGGTAAATCAATGAATTATATAATATAGGGTAGGGCCAGAGGAAAGGCAAAAAAAGGGAGGCATCAACAGGAGAGAGGTATGTTGCTTAGTCTAGGTATATGGTGGTTTAGGTGACGGAAAAGAAATTTGACTGTTTTAGAAAAGGACAGGATGGCAAATAAGTCCTTTGAATTTCTGCAGGTGCTTACATTTTTAAATTCCTTTTTTTTGAGGACCCTCATTAGAATCATAGGGAATGAATCCCAGAAAGGCAGCCCTTTATTAATACTTGGAGAGAACCTGCAGCCTCTCTTTCACCATAACTGCCCCACATCTCATTATGGAGTCTCAGAGAGTTTAATAAACAGAAGGGATGCCTGGGAGCTATGGCTCCAGCCTTTCACTTGTTAGTATTCAGGGTGTCCTATATAGTGTCCTGCACACTGTAAGCCTTAAGGAGTCATTAACATTTCATGGAAATCCAGGGAGCATTCCATTTAGTACTGAAGAATTTTGAACTGAGACTTGAAATGAATTAAAACAAAAACAAAAAAATAAAAACAAAGGTGAAAAAGAAAAAGGAATTTCCACAATTTTAACAAAAATCTCTTTCTCAAATGTATATTTCTTAGACCATCTTTGACGCAAAGATGATTTTGCACATTTTCAGATTCCATCTTTATTGATCAAGGCTAAAAATATTAAGCCAGATTCTCCCAGGACCAACCTTCTCCTTGAAAGTTAAGCACTTTTGAATGTATATGAATTCTGAATTCTGAAACTCAGTCCAGTACAGAGGGTCCTGGTTCTTTCCTGGGGGTGGAGGGCAGTTTCTTCTCTTTTGAACCAGAGTTGTATGGAGAAAGGACACAGCAAGACTTAGATTGTCATCAGCCAGTTTAGTTTAAGGCACATTGACCAGATCACCTGATAACCCTGGTCCCGTAGAAGACCCTACACATCCTCCATGTGAAACAAGGTCTCGCATATTTCAGTCACATATAGGGTTAGAAGTATTTGTATGTAAATTGTATGGCACCTTCCAGATGTGTCTGGGCAGGCTTTCAGCCACATGCTAGCAGCATTACTTTGTGAACAACCAACTGTGATATCACAGTGCCATTTTGGAGAGCATCCGAAGGAAGATGAGAGCATTATTCCCAATTACAGCAAAGGTCCCTACCTAAGTATGAATGTAAGGGTACTTCAAAAGTTCATGGGAAGATTAATACCATCTTTCCATTCTATTTTTCCACAAACTTTTTTGAAGGACCTGATATGTTTACCATGCCCTGCCAATTCACCTTCCTACCATTAGAACTGAAGTGATAAAAATGTCATCTTTGGCAATGATTTACCTTCCTTTTGAAAGTGAAGAGGCAGAATCCTCTTTTGTGTTATCCATTGTAGTCTCAGTTTTTGGTTTCTCAATCTTATTCATTGGCTCATTTTTATTCTCTTCCTTTGCAGAGCAAAACTTGCTTCCTGTTGTGATGCTGTTCAAAATTTCATTGTTTCTCAAAATAACACACCAGTTGGAACTAACATGAGTTATGAGGTGGAAAGTAAAAAAGAAATCCCAATTAAAGAGAACATTTTTCATATGTTTCCAGCGGTGAGTAAAGATTTGTTGTGGGTTATTTGTGTCACTGTCCCAGGTAAATTTTCAGAATTAATTTAATTAATTAAAATACCATACTCTGTTATGTTGTATAAAATATGTGTAGTGGGCCATTTTTTAAAAAACATTTTTATCAAAACGTATTGATTGTACATATTTATGGGGTACGGGGTTATATTTCAATGCATGTAAGCAGTGTGATGATCTAATCAGGGCAATTACAATATTCATAATTGCAAAACTTAATCATTCCTTTGTGATGTGAACATTTGATCTCCTCTCTTCTAGTCTTTTGATAACATGCAGTAAATCATTGTTAATTCTAGATTCCTGGGTGTAGTGTACAGCAATAGTGATAGTTTTCTATCTAGCTGTAATTTTGCATCCATTAACCATTTTCTCACTATTCTCTCTCCCCCCTCCTCTTTCCCACCTCTAGTAACCACAGTTCTTCTCTCTTCTCTTAACTGTTCAACTTATTATTTGTTTGTTTTTTGTTTTTGTTTTTGTTTTTTAACTCTTTCATATGAGTGAGAACATAAGGTATTTATCTTTCTGTGCCTGGTTTATTTAACTGAACATAATTTTCTCCAGGTTCCTCCATGCTGCTGCAAATGGAGAATTTCATTCTTTTTTATGGCCAGATAGTATTCTATTGTGCGTAATAACACATTTTCTTTATCCAATCATTCATTGATGGTCATTTAGGTTGGCTTCAAATTTGGCTATTATAAATATAGCTGCAATAAACATAGGAGAGCACATATCCCTTCAACATGGTGATTTTCATGCTTTTGGGTATATACCCCCAGAGGGATTGCTGGATCACATGGTAGTTCTATCAGTAGTCGTTTGAAAAACTGCCATACTGTTTTTCCATAGTGGCTGTATTAATTTACATTCTCACCAACAGTGTAGAAGGATTCCCCCTTTCCTGCATCCTCGCCAGCATTTATTATTCTCTGTCTTTTTGATAATAGCCAGTCTAACCGGGGTGAGGTGATATCTCAATGTGGTTTCTGATTTGCATTTCTATAGTGGGCCATTTTAGGAAGGCAATTTTGAATGCAGCATCTCTCTTCAGGGAAGGGTATTTATATCTTAAATGATAAGCTCTTTCAGTCCTTGAATATTCCTGACTCTATGAATGAAATGAGGCACTTGTGCTTTCTGCATAGTAATTACTGGGGCTTGTGAAGATGACCATTTTTCACCTGGATTAAGATTCTTCCATTTGTCAGTTTGGGTGACTAAATCAATTCCTTTACAAAGAACTATACACTTACGTGGCTTATCTTTGGGAAGCAAATAGGTAAGAATTCGTGGCCAATAAACATAACCTCTCTGAGACAGGGATTTTTGTCTGCTATGCTCACTGATGTATCCCAAGCTTCTAGAACATTTCCCAATATAAATATGCATTCACTACATATTTGTTAAATAAACAAATGAGTGATGATATGATATAATACCACCTGACACTTGACACAAGAAGAAACTTGTCCCTTACTTGGGGAATTTTTGTTATGAAGAATATCCCATTGCTTATAAACATACACTCTCAGGCATCTCTTTAGGATTTGATTAAAAGCAATTAGGACATGTCAATATGGTAAAAAATAGGATCATGTTATATATATGCAGTTTACCAACTGTAGAGTATTAGATTCTTAAAATTAATTCCTTTTTGTTGGACCTTTGACTTCTTTCAACTAATGTATTATTGCTCATGTAAGTTGTTCCAATTTTTTTTTTTACATTACAATTCAGAGGAAGAATAATTTGCTGAGAATAAATGAGAAATAAATAGAAAATGACTGAGAAAAAAATACTGAAAATTTCTTTGGAAGAAAAGAGGAACAGAAGTGACCCATAAAGAAAATAGTTGAAATAGAGAAAATGAATAAAGACAAAATTCGGTCCTTTGAAGTGATCAAAAAAAATGAATGAAGTTGATTGTAGGTAATTGTACCTCAATAAAATTTATTTTAGAAAAAAAAACTCATAAAGAATTCTTATAATGCACTGAAATGATCAATAACTGAAAAGATAAAAATAAAAGAATATTTCTATTTCCTCTTAGGGAAGCCCTTGGAGAGTTCTGCAATGAGCAACTCTTTCACCCATGCAATTTTTGCTAACGTTTGTCTTGCTTTTGGCTCACCAGAACAGATGAGCAGCAGCTATTTTGCCTCTTATTTGGCAGCTTGAAAGGAATAACAACATAGGTTTGATAAATCTGTATGTGATTAACAACTGCATCTGTTTTCCAAATTTATACTGACTTATCAAAAATTAGGGAGAGGATATTCTGCAGTCAATATAGTAACAATTGCAAAGCTAGGTCATTTTTTTGTGTGTTGTTTCAGGCTTTACCTTCCATGGATAGGGCTCATGGTAGAATTGACCTCTTTCCTACTTTGCTTCCACCTGCCCACTCTGTTCTACTTTACTCTTCTGCATGTAGCTCCCCTGAACTGCTGGGCACACAGCAGATCCCCATAAATGCTTTTGATTAAATGGTGTGAAGTAACTTCCTCCAAAAACTCTGCAAAGTTTCTTGAATAGGAAAACAACAAAGTTGATTTTCAACCAGAGTGAGCAATGAGCAGACAGTAGAGCCATGCAAATTTGCATTTTCTTAGGATATTTATTTAAGGAAACACGGAGGTTTGTAATTTATTTAAACTCTTACTGAAAGGATGTTTTGCCCCAGTTGACCAAGAAACCAGAGAAAAACAGTCACTATTTTGTGTGCTTTATTTGAGATATGTTTCCCTCAGTAATCTTTTCTATCATATGGTAAAGAGCATATTTGCATTTTTGCATCCAACTCTATCTATAAAGTGTAGAATTTATGTGGTACCATTTAGTAGACACCATCTGAAGACATCTTGAGCTGGAATTTCAGTAACATAGTAACAATTGCAAAGCTAGGTCATTTTTTTGTGTGTTGTTTCAGGCTTTACCTTCCATGGATAGGGCTCATGGTAGAATTGACCTCTTTCCTACTTTGCTTCCACCTGCCCACTCTGTTCTACTTTGAGTAACAATTGCAAAGCTAGGTCATTTTTTTGTGTGTTGTTTCAGGCTTTACCTTCCATGGATAAGGCTCATGGTAGAATTGACCTCTTTCCTACTTTGCTTCCACCTGCCCACTCTGTTCTACTTTACTCTTCTGCATGTAGCTCCCCTGAACTGCTGGGCACACAGCAGATCCCCATAAATGCTTTTGATTAAATGGTGTGAAGTAACTTCCTCCAAAAACTCTGCAAAGTTACTTGAATAGGAAAACAACAAAGTTGATTTTCAACCAGAGTGAGCAATGAGCAGACAGTAGAGCCATGCAAATTTGCATTTTCTTAGGATATTTATTTAAGGAAACACGGAGGTTTGTAATTTATTTAAACTCTTACTGAAAGGATGTTTTGCCCCAGTTGACCAAGAAACCAGAGAAAAACAGTCACTATTTTGTGTGCTTTATTTGAGATATGTTTCCCTCAGTAATCTTTTCTATCGTATGGTAAAGAGCATATTTGCATTTTTGCATCCAACTCTATCTATAAAGTGTAGAATTTATGTGGTACCATTTAGTAGACACCATCTGAAGACATCTTGAGCTGGAATTTCAGTAACATCAAATAGCCTGAGATATCTGGGAACCATTTGTTTAAGAGCCAGGCACTATGCTAGGCATTGCAGATATAAGGAGAAATAAGGCAAGCAGTTAACACTTTTATCCCTTGAATGATGAGAAGCTGTGTACTGTTATATTAGTCCATTTCTGTTGCTTATAGCAGAATACCTGAAACTGGGTAATGGATAGAGAAATGATTCTTTTACACTTTGGAGACTGGGAAATCTAGTGGTCCAGGGAACACATCTGGTGAGGGTCTTCTTCCTGTTGGGGTGACACTATAGCGACTCAGGGTATCACATGGCAAGAATTTGCTAAGCAAGACAGAACTAACTTTCTCAGTTGCTCTCCTTATAAAGCCAACAGAACCACACTCATCACTCTATAAATGGATCGATGCATTCACAAGAGCACAGTCCTCACACTCTAATCATCACTTAAAAGCTCCACCTTTCAAATACCATAATTGGATTTTCTACCCTCTTGACACTGTGCTGTAGACTGGATGCCCCCCACCCCCAACTTCATTGAAGCTTAAATCCCCACGGTAACCATTGAGGGTGGGAAATCCTACTATGGCAATTGAAAGGTGGGGCCTTGAAGAGGTGATTAGATTGTAGGACCATGCAATAGTGAATGGATTAATAATGGTGGTAAGGGGCATGGTTCTAAGAGCTTTAAAAAGAGAGTGCATGAGGAACTCTCACTCTCTCTGCTCTGCCATTTTCTGCCATATGAGACCCCTGGGTCACTCTCACCACCACCAAGACACACACAACAAACGTGTTCCCTGGACTTTGGACTTCCCAGCCTCTGAAACTGTAAGCAATAAATTTCATTTTCTCGCAAATTACCCAGTTTTGTGTATTTTGTTATAAGCAACAAAAATGGACTAATACACACTATTACAATGGAGATCAAATTTCCAATATATGAACTTTTGGGGGACACATCTGACCCATAGTAACAGTGTAGTGGTTAAGAGCATGTACTCTGGAGTAGACTGCTTGGGTTCAAATCCCAGCTCTTTCAATTTCTTGCTGTTACTTAAACTCATGCCTCCATTTTCCCATCTCTAAAATGCTCATAAGGTTGTTGGGTGGATTGCATGTGCTAACATGTTATGCATTTAGAACAATACCTCTCACATAACAAGGATAATATGACTTAAGTTTTATCAACAAACCTACAAAGGGAGAAGTATTGAAACAAAATTGTCTTTGCTTGTTTGGTATCTCCCAGATCCAGCATCAGGAACAGGTGGTCTTAGTGGTTTGGAGTGTGCTGGCACTCTGGCACTCTGGACTGTGGCCAGTGGTGCACCTTGATTTTGTAGCCTTTGCCAGTTTCAGTGGTGTAAATACCCTCACCATGGCCATGATTTCAAGTTACTAATGGTTGGTGCTTATGGAATTCCTGAATATTGACCAGTTGGCTCTTGCAAGCTCATTTAAGCCAGCTCCAGCACACTACTGGGGTGCATCAGGCTGGGCCATTGGACCAGCAAGTGCTTATTGAAAGCTCACTTTGGACATTACACTATGCTAGATCCAGAGGGAAAGATGAAGGGAAATTAAAGCTAATAAACAGCCACTCTGCCCTTGAGGATTTGCACTCTAATTCTAGAGATTAAATAGGAGAATCAAGACCTCATCACTGTGGAGTATGATCTGGCACCCTTGCTGTAGGCTCAAGGTCACATTTGTACTTCAGGGAAAATGACCAGAAAAGAAAACGTGTACTGTTTAATTGAAAAGTGATGTTTCAGGCTGTAGACAGCTTGGGGAAATTGGGAAACATTTTGGAGTAAGCAAGTTGGGTCGTAGAAGGAAACAAAAAGGATTCAGGCCTTGGAAATTAATTTGAAATATGGCAGTGGAGAGTTGATAGGCCTCCCTGAAGTACCTTGGCTGGTCATTTGTTGAAATGACAGGCATAAATCTACTACCATTACTGAGCCTGAAGGTCTACCTATTTAAGCAGCATGGGAAATTTTTGCTAAATTACTTATTTTATGCCTTAGAATAGAGGATTTAATTCTACTTTCTAATTTCTTTTTGCTGAAAATGTCCCTATGTGTCAGAAAGGCACAATATAGGATTTTGTCATTTTTATTTTATTTACTTAATTATGTGATGTAAAATGCATTATATTATATTTTGTATACAAGCATATTATATTTTGTATTATTACATTATACTATATATTATAGGATGTCTATTGCTTTCAAGATAAATGAAAGAGGCTTACATGTTTTTTTATTACAAGTCTCATAATAAGTTGATCAGTATGTTTTGCTGCTTTTTAAAAAATAGAAAAGGAAATGCTGCTTCTGTTTCCTTTTTTCTTTTTGTTCTTTTTCTTCTTAGCATGTATAAAGTTACTAGAATTAAGCTGATGATGTTTTTGTTTCAAAAACCAATGCTATTTCATGGTGGTCTTTCACTTTCTCCTGCTCTAGTCTCAGCCTTTCGTGGAGTACCCTTATAATCAGTGTGCAGTGGTTGGAAATGGGGGAATTCTGAACAATTCTCTCTGCGGAGCCGAAATAGATAAATCCGACTTCGTTTTTAGGTAAGACCTGTCAAATTGGTTTCTTTGAAACAAAAGGTCACTTGGATATCTTAAAGAGATAGTATGAAGATACCCTTTGTAATTTTGACCTTTCAACTGTGTTGCTAAAGTCTACAAATTATCCAGGTAGGCTTTCCTGAAATATTACATGGCTCATGAGTTCCTCAAAATGTTGATACCAGAAGGATAAACATGTGCTGTGGTCACCTACTTTTAGGAAGCTGTGGGTGAGATCATGGTGAAAGACAGTTTTTTACTGCAGGACTTGTCAGAGCCTTTGGTGTGTTAATGGGTACCATGGCTCCTTTGGAAAAACTCAGGTATACTAGTAACATTTCCCAGACTCACCTGACCTTAAAGACCTTTTTTCTTACAGAGCATTTCAAGAAAGTTTTGTTCTCAGACAATACTTGGGAAAGAGTCAGTTTAGGCAGTTTACAGCCCTGCAACATCATTGTTTAGTTGTTTCTATTGAAATTAAAAAAAAAAAATTGTGCAGCTTCTAAATTCTAGCTTTTTAAAATACTTTTCTATCTCGATACTAGCTAGCTTGAAAAAATAGAAACAAAGATAGTTTCTATGTGTGCCTCGTACTAATAAGCCATGCTACAAAGCATCTCCACTTTCAGAATATCATGGAAAGGTGATTCATCCATCTGAGGATGAATTTCAGTTGAAATGCACTTTTTTGAAGAGTAAGTAGAAATCTGTTTCTTCCTGTTTTAGGAGCACTGATTTTATACATCAGAGGAAATCCTTTGATCCTTATTGATTTAACGCTGCCATTTTTAGTAAGTAAAGGAGAAACACTGTTTTTCAATAAATAGCTTCCCCCTTATTTTACATCTCATTTTCAAATTTTATGCTGGGGGTAATGGTAGAACAACAGTAGACCTGACAGTCCAACAATTACTGACTGTGTTCTTCCTGATTAATGTTAACATGGCCTGTGTCTGAATGGTTTAGCCATTTTGTTCAAGTACTCAGTGTGAAAAGCCATCATGAAGATAAAAATCTTCTTGTGATAGACTTTTTATAGACTTAAAATTCCCCAAACATCTGTGGTATTATGCCTAAACATTCATTTTACTTTATAGCACCTATAGGAAATACAACATTTAGGTTTAAAATCTAGAGAAAAACTCAGCAGATATTTAATTTATAACTCTAAAATAAAAGCCTGTGTTTCTAGGTTCTACATTTGCGGATGTCAGGTATTTTTCTGTTATATAGGGTTCCCTTTGAAGTTAGTCATTCAAATTGAAAGGCAAAATGGAGGCTAGATGTCATTAAAATTTATTTAATTTTTAAAGCCTGTACTTGTTTTGCCTATGCATGGTGACAGTTTATAAAACAACCTGGAAGCTGATTTTTTTTTTTAATTTCGAAAGATTAGGAGCTATGAATTAAGTGTGTAAGGAACAAAAATAGGCAATGACTATACTACTACTATATTATGACTGTATTACTATACACAGTATGCATATATAATACAGTATACTACTGTGTGTATATATAAATAGTGTATATCTGAGTATATATGTATACATTGAGTACAGAGCATATGCATGTACATATAGTATACTGATATACTGCTATAAGTATACTACTGTGTGTGTGTGTGTGTGTGTGTGTGTTTGTATCATACCCAATATTTCCCCTAGGAGTCTCCTATGATATTATATGGTAAATCACTTTCGATTCCTCAAAAACATATGAGACTGTTCTAGAAAGTAGATTTGTTACAGGGGGCGCACTGATGAGGTCATTTCTATGATTAATATTTATTTTCCCAAGTTACCACAGTTATTTTCTGACCTATCTTTTATATCAATGGGGGAATAAATGTTTACATATATAATTTATTATGTAAATGTTTCATTTATTTGTATGTTTCATAGGGCACGGTAAAAAGTGGTTCAACCTCAGTCATATTACAGGCCATGTCAAGTTAAACAACCTTCCTCAGGCAGTGCTCAAAGATGCTTTTTTTAAATGCTTAGCTTTAAAGAAATAGTCTACTTGAAATTCTGTAAACGATATTTAGGGAGTCATAACCAACATTCCATTTTTGTGATGGGAATGTAATTGCTCAAAAGTAGGATCCTTAATTTGTTTTTCAATTTAAAAACGAATTAGTACTCAAAGGAAGATGAGAACATCAATATGAAAATATCACTCTAAGAACATTAGGGTTTTATGTATTAATACCATAATTTGGTGCCAAAACTATCCATGTGGGAATCAGGAAATTTTGATTTATTTAATGTAGTCTTTGCTTCTGGCAGATTCTATAACCTTAGTTGCAGTGCCTCAGTTTTTTTTAATCTGTAAATTAATGATCATACCACTTGGAAATATAATCAATATAAATAAGGATTTTAATAAAAGTTTTGGGAACTCTTCAAAATTGAGGTAAGATGTAATTATGATTTCTAGTTTTGATGCTTAAAACTTTTTATCAATATTGAAAGCATCAAATGTGTATATTTTATGCAATGTCAAAATGTCAATTAAGAGTTCAATACTTATTACATAGTTTTAAAAGGAAATCAGGTGGATTCTGAACATCTCTTAACAGCAATGATTTCTCCAATATAAAGACAATTATCCTTTGTGTATGTGTGTATGTGTGTGTACACTATTTTTTAAAAATGTTTTATTCTGAAAATAGTTTCCTTTCCAAATTTCAGGTGTAACCTCCCCCCAATCACAGGAAATATTAGTAAAGATGTTGGCAGTAAAACAAATCTTGTGACTATAAATCCCAGTATCATAATACAAAAGTAAGTACCTCCAAGTTGCATAACTATTCAAGAATATTTTTTTAAAAAAATGTATCTCAGCCTAAGTGCTAATCTTGTTGCTGAGACTGACTTGAATACAGCTAAAATGGCTTTTTGGAAAGATATATAAGAATAGATTTGTAAATTTCAACATTCTGTCAAGGTTGTGGTTCATAAGAAATATGACTCAGTTGTACTTCTGATGTCATAAGCTAAATGTTACTAATCGAATGAGAGCCTATTAAAGAGTCAAATTATAAGGCTCACATAGTTTGCTTTACAGTCACAGCCAGTACACAATTAAAGTATACCACATTTATTTTGCATGAATAATGGTTTCTATCTGAATAAATGAATGACTACATTTTTGATAGATGAATTCTTGTGTTCACCAAATGCATTCAATCTATGTGGATCAGACAGTTAAACAGCCTTTGCTGTATTAAAAAACATCCTTTGGGTTTAAAAAAATAAAATAAAATAGGGCCGGCCCCGTGGCTCACTCGAGAGAGTGCGGTGCTGGTAGCGCCGAGGCTGCGGGTTCGGATCCTATATAGGGATGGCCGGT